>NW_006413600.1:5031-6359 GCF_000296735.1 Chrysochloris asiatica | reverse complement strand
GACAAATCTCAAAAATATTAAAACAAAAATAAAAACCAGCTTGTTGGTCATAAAAAGACTGGAGGAACCTGAGACTATGGTCCTCAGTCACCCTTCAGGTGTGGAATAGAACTCGCCTCATGGCCCAATTTTCAGCCAAGTGGTAGATATATAAGGGGACAATAGCACTAGTAAGGTATGTTCACCATAGAATGGTCAACCATTCAAAATCAAAAGGGCAACATTTACATAAGGATGGTGGAATGGAAATAATAACCACAGGGAGGAAGTAGGATAACCTTTGTTACATGGAGGGGGTTTTAGTCATTGAAATGAAACAAAGAATGGTGTGTTGAATGTAAAACTGATGATCTGCTCAGTAAACCATCACTCAATTCATAATAAAAAAGTCATTTAAAAAAAAAGAAAGATAAGAAAAATCTAAATGCTTAGTTTGAGACCATGGAAATGGGACTTATGTGTAAGATGCAAGAATTCTCCAGGACCTGGTTTACTTCTGAAAATCAAAAGGAGAAATTAATCAAAATTGACACAAGGCGGCTTCCAAAACGTCCCTTGCATTTGCAGAACAGAGATTTGGCATTGTGGGGAAACCTCCATAGTGCTTATCCTGATTCATTTAGGAAATTTAAGACTAGACAAATTCGTATACAAAATTGTTGTTGTTAAGTGCCACCGAGTTGGTTCTGACTCATAGCGATCCTGTATAGGGTTTCTGAGTAACAGCTGGTGAGCTTGAACCGCTGACCTTACAGATCAAACAGACTAGCAGTCCAGCGCATTAATTAACTGCGCCATACCAGGGCTCCATATACAAAATGATATTATACATCAGGTTGCCATGAGTTGGAGTCAATTCAGTGGTATCTATCTATATTATGTATGTACCTATACACAATAGGTAGATAAATAGATTAGAAAGATAGATAGATAGATAGATAGATAGATAGATAGATAGATAGATAGATAGATAGATGATAGAGAGAGAGAGAGAGAGAGAGAGATGTAATCTACGATCTACTATAATTTGGACTCCTGGTGTGACACCCTAGGATCAGCACTGGTCTGCGAACCACAAAGTCTACAGTTCAAACCCACTAGCTGCTCCTTGGAAACTCGATAAACTACCCCATCAGTCAAGGAAGGAATAAGAAAAAAAGACCTAAGCCTTCAGAGAAAGACCACTTGGGTAAAGAGAAAGGAAACAAATTCATTAATATGGAGGAAGAAGAAAATGAAGGCCATACTCAGAAGAGAAAAAGAAAAAAGAAGAGCTATCTCTAGTCTGAAAATTTAGTCTCAGGGGCCAAAGGTATGTCCCCAGACCA
>NW_006413600.1:1955-3714 GCF_000296735.1 Chrysochloris asiatica | reverse complement strand
TTTTTTTTTTTTTTAAACACTTTAACACCTTTGTTTTCAAATATAATGCATGAGCAAAAATAGCTCACTGGCCTTTGAGCAACTTTTTATCTCTCAGGAGCAATTTCTTTTCTAACTCATTTAATTAGTTAAAATTCTAATATAGATTTTTTTCATTGTTGTAAAATACAAATAACACATTTGCCAATTCAATATTTTTGATTTATACAAGTTAGTTATATCAAAGACATTAATTGTGTTGAGCAACCATCACCCGGAGTTGTTGCCAAATTTCCCATCACCATAAATAGAAACACACTGCTTCCCAAACAGTGAATCCACAGTCTGCTTTCCTCTTGCCCCTGGTAACTACTAACATATACTTGCCGCCTACTCTTGTTATTTCATGTAAGTGAGATTGTACAATGTTTTGTCTTTTGTGATTGACTATTTTCACTCAACATAACAACATAACGTTTTCAAGGTTCATCCATGTTATGGCATGAGCCAGGACTTCCTTTCTCATTATGGAGTATCAATATTCCATAGTGTGTATTGATCACATTTTGTTTATCTAGTCATCTACTGACATACATTTAGGTTGTTTCTACCTTTTGGTAGTTATGAATAGTGTTTGCATCACAGCTTTCAAGGATGTTGGGTGTATACCAAGGAATGAAATTGCTGGATTATAGGGAATCCTGGTGTGGTTCTATAGGATAAGCACTGGATTGTTAACCCCAAAGTTTGCAGTTCAAACCCACCAGCTGCTCCTCAGAAACCCTGTACAGGTTGCTATGAGTCAAAACTGACACAATGGTACTTAACAACAACATAGGTTATTGCTACCCCAAATACTGGCATAAATGACGTGACCAATTCTAACAATTAAACAGTGTTGTGTAAGTTTGTATTTAGAAGAAACAATTAGATGCCTTTCTTTGTACCAAAAAGAGAAAATGTTTTCTAATCTTTCAGGTAGTAGCCAAGAGTGAACTAGGGAGCCCTGCCCCAGAGGCTCCAGATAAATGGTGTCATCAAGTTATTACTATAACAGTGCATTGGTATGCCATAAACAAATCATAGCATAGGCACGGATTCATTTTTTTTAAGTTTCAAAATTTTCTGGAAAGAGTCCAGATTTTCCCCAAGATAGTAATGAACATGGAATATATGAAGTAGAAGCTCAGTGCAGAGGAAAAAGCGTGCAATTTGGAGTCACTGTGAATGGGGCTTGAAATTGAGGGTAGTTCAGGATCATAAAACTGAGCCCTAGTTTCTGCATCTCTGACCTGGGAATACCACTGGTCAGTTGTGAAAATTAGGTATCATTACACTGGCAAAGTATTTGACAAGCAATAGCCATTCAAATGTTCCCCTGGCTGTTTGTATTTCTGTACTTCATCTAGAAGGACTTAACATTACAAAGAGCGTTCAGACAAGTAAAATAGATATAAAACTATTAGAAAATGGAACATCTATGAGCAAAAAAATTATGGCGTCCGAACTCCTTATTAAAGAATTTGAGGCAGGGATTTATTGTCCTCAGACATTCATAAAGGACCTTCTCGGAAAGCTCCAGGATCTAAGCATGCTCCCTTTCTCTTCATCCTACAGAATAAGACAGTAATGAGCAAAAGAGTTAACCCTTCCCCACCAAGTCTAAACTATGGCATCAAGTATGGCTCTCTCTCACTCTGACTCCCATTATGTGACAGAGGATGACAGTTCAGAATAAATTGTCAGCAAACATAGCTTTCCCCTGAAAGGAAGTTTTTTT
>NW_006413600.1:0-655 GCF_000296735.1 Chrysochloris asiatica | reverse complement strand
AGTCAAAACTGTTTTCATAATAATACAAAATTATTTGCCCTTTTCATTTTGTTGGTGTATACAGTGATTCACAAAAGCAATTTGGAAAGGCAGCAGTGGACTACTGGCACTGTAGTACATATACCAAAATATACTGTTGTTGTTAAGTGCCGTCAAGTTGGTTCTGACCCATTGGGACCCTGTATAGGCTTTCTGAGGAGCAGCTAGTGAAATTGAACCACCAACCTTGTGGCTCATATGGACTTTTCAGTCCAGCGCTTAAGCCCAAAGCCCCACATTATATTCTTCATTGCCATATACTTGTATTTTAAAAATGAATGAATAAAGGGAGAGAGGAAGTAAAGGAAAGAAGGAAAAAAGCATTTCACTTAATTCTCTTGATAAAGTAGTAATATTGATTTAATCACATTAATCAAATGAATCCTTCTTACTGTAACATTTCAAGGTATAATGGCTCTCAGAGAAAAGGCAGCCAAGATTATGGGTGGGGCTCGGCCCTGTGGACATGGGTGCTGTCTCCTATCATATTGTTGTTGTTGTTGTTAAGTGCCATCGAGTTGGTTCTGACTCATAGCAACCCTGTACAGGGTTTCCAAGGCTGTAAATCTTTACGGGAGCAGAAAGCCTCATCTTTCTCCCACAGAACAGCTGGTAG
>NW_006413599.1:0-6677 GCF_000296735.1 Chrysochloris asiatica | reverse complement strand
AGAAGGAGGCAGAGAGGATGACGTGGAGAGATGGAGTGGTTGGGGACTTTAGACCCAGAAAGGGAGAGCAGCTATATGCTGATGACCCAGGGGGCAGGCTTGCAGGGTATATCTGTTGGTTAGTTGATGATGCATGGAGGGGATTGTAACCATGGCAATAAATAAAAATTCAAAAAAATATATAGTAAATGAGACATAAAAGACTACCTATTGTATGAATTCATTTATATAAAATTTCTGAAAAAGGAAAATTTATAAAGATAGGAAGCAAATCAGATGTTACCTGGGATGGGGTCTGACTGTAATTTGTTGTAAGGGAATACCCAGGGTGATTGAAATGCTCTAAAACTGAATTTGTTGATTGTTGCACAACTGTGCAAGTTTACTAGGAGTTGTTGAACACATTTATAATGGATGAATTTTATCACACGTAAATTATACCTTATAAAGAGTTTAAACCACCAAAAAAAAAAAAAAAATGGTATCATCAATGGACTTAAGTGTGACAATTATGAGGTTGATCTAGGACCTGGCAGTGTTCTGTTGTGCATAGGGTGGCTATGAGTGGGTACCGACTCAGTGGCACCTAACAACAACAATAAGATCTGTTTGACCTGTTTGAAATTTTGTTATATCATCAGAGCATTTTCTCCATATGCTTTGTCCTGTTTTCTAGTTATTAATGATAAGAAAACAGTTCCTGCAGCAGTTAATCCTTCATGGGCATAAACCATGTGACTACTTTTCAAACATAATATGTTCTATTTAAATGAGTGATTATCATTCAAAGTAATGATAGTGTCCCAACATTGTTAATACTTCATAATTAAAAAGAAATAAAAATAACTAACATTAATCAAATACTTACAACCGTATCATGAAAATTATATGCATTTTATTTTAAAAAAATCTGAAACTCTTCTATTAGAATCTTCTTCAAAAACTGATCAATCTTTTTTAATATCTCCTACGGTCAAGCATTCACTTTTGAGCATTAATTTAAATTGCTTGAAACTGAGAAATTATTAAAATACTTGCCTATATGAATATTGCTTTTTGAAAATAAATAAGAAGTCTTTATTTTAAAAAGATTAGACTCCTTATGAGTTTATTCTTATTTTTCTCCTCTATTTTGTCCTGGAAATTCTTTAATGTTTCTGTAGATTTAACTCAGATGACATTTTAAAAGTCTGAGTTCTTTTTCAGCTTGTCGCAGATGTGTTTGGTGTTCTGATATGCCTTCATGCTCTCCACACCTCCAAAACTAGTAGAGACTACCAGCCTACATAGAACAATCAGCTTTCTTTTTTATTTCTTCTATTACAGCATGGTTGTTTTTTTTTTTTTCTTTTCTTTTACCCTCATCAAGAATCTCAGGCATATTTGGCCTCCAGAAAGTAAGATAGATTCTATTTCCTCTAAACTTACATATTTCTTCCTTTTCATGCCCAGTCTCTCTGCTTTGACATCCATCAGCTTCATTTTGTATTCAGGTAGTGGCTTTCTGCTTTTCTTTTGTTTTTACCTTGTCTCTGCACAAGTGTAATTCCTATTTCTATGATACTGAAAGATCTCATGAAGGCTCCCATTGCTTCAGCACTAAACCCTGTGGTTTTACATATTATTATTAATTTTTTTTAGCATAGCACATTTTTATTATTAAGTTCCATATCTACTTCCACTAATACTGTGAACTACTTAAGGACATTGGTACTGTCTTTGTTTGCTTGAATATTTTTAAGGATTAAAATCTGGTATAATGATATTGGAATTTTGGTATGGTGCTGTAGGATATGCATCAGACTGGTATCTGCAAGGCTGGATGGTTCAAACCCATCAGCCACTTCTTGGAAACCATACAGAAATACTATGAGTCAGAACTGACTTGATGGCACTTCATAACAACAACATAATGCCTGTAGAAGGACTCCTGGCATGGTACTGTAGGGTAAGCAACTGTACTGCCAACTACAAGATCAGTGGTTCAAATCTACTAGCTGTTCCTTGGAAACTCTGTACAAGGTTGTTATGAATTGGAACTAACTCAATGGCATTTAACAACAACAACAAAATAACTGTAGGAAGGGCTTAATGCAAGAGTTGTGATCCATTTCTTGCTCCATTACAGGCAGGACACTCCCAGAGGAAGACTGTGGGCAATGCAGTCTCCTCATCTCGTAGTCATGATGGTCATGGGCCTCCTGATAAATAGACCAATGATACTCCAGAGCAAAAGAGAGTATCCTTAGCAGGATTTAGGACTACTGTTTCAGATGACTTCTCAAGAACAAAACTGTAATGTATAAAGGCATGATGGGAATCTTAGAAGCAAGATGGAAAAGACTGGTAGCAGAAAGATGGCCTCCCAAGATGATCACATCCTAATTTCTGTAATAATAGACTAAGGGGCAAAAGATGAATTAAGGTTGCAAATGGAATTAAAGTTGCTAGTTAGCTAGCTTTGAAGTGAGGAGATTATTTTGCATTATACAGGAAACTGAATGTAATCACAAGGATCCCTATAACTGGAAGAGGAAGAACTAGTGAGGGAGCAGCAGTGTGAGCAGGACTCAGTCAGATTTTAATGGCTTTGAAGAAGGAATGGAATCAAAACCAAAGAATAGAATTGACTTCTAGAAGCTGAAAGGCAAGTATATGGACATGGATATAGCTTCTCTCCAAAAGGAATGCAGGCCTGCCAATATTTATGGTTTTTGTTGTTGTTAGGTGCCTCTGAGTAAGTTCTTACTCATAGTTATCTTATGCACAACAGAACAAAACACCATCCAGTCCTGTGCCATCCTCACAATTATTGTTAAGTTTGAACTCATTTCTGCTGCTTCTGTGCCATTCCATCTCATGGGGGTGTTCCTCTTTTTCGCTGACCCTCCACTTTACCTAGCATGATATCCTTTTCAAGGAACTGGTCCCCCCTGATAATATGTCTAAAGTATGAGACAGAGCCTCACCATCCTAGCTTTTGAGGAGCATTCTGGCTATACTTCTTCCAACACAGATTTGTTTCTTCCTCTAGCATCCATGGTACTTTTAATATTCTTCTTCAGCACCATAATTCGGATGCATCAATTCTTCTACAGTCCTGCTTTCACATACACATAAAGCAATTGACAATATCATGGCTTTGGTCAGACACATGTTATTCTCTTTGTGCTTGAACACTTTAAAGAGGTCTGTGCAGTTGATTTGCCTCATGCAATACACCTTTAGATTTCTTTACTGCTGCTTCCATGAGTGTTTATTGTGGATCCAAGCAAATTGAAATCTTTGACATCTTCAATCCTTTCTATGTTTAACATGATGTTATTTATTGGCCCAGTGGTGAGGATTTTTGTTTTCTTTAAAGTGTGGCACATAGTGAAGGCTGTGGTTTTAGATCTTCATAATTAAATATTTTAGGTTCTCTTCACTTACAGCAAGCAAGGTTGTATTATCTCCACATCACAGGTTGCTAACAAGTCTTTCTCTAATTCTGATGCCATGTTCTTCTTCATGTAATCCAGCTTCTTGGATTATTTGCTGAGTGTATAGATTGAATAGGTATGGTGAAAGAATACAAGCCTTGTGCACACCTGTCCTTATTTTCAGTCATTCAGTGTCCTCTTATTTTGTTTCAATGACTGCCCCCTGGTCATTTCCCATGGGCACAATTTGATTTTTATGTGAATGAAATTCACTTAAGATTTCTGACCTCCAGAATTTTAAAATAATGTTTGTTTTGAGAATGCATTACATTTTTGTTAGCTTGTTAAAGAAGTCATAGAAAACTAACACAAGAGTTAAGACCTCTGAGTTATATGTTTCTGATGTGATAATCCAATATTTTGTTTTAATTCCATATCAGAAGCAAAAAATAGATTCCTTATAATTATTTGAATGGGGGATGAATTGTTTCTAAAAAAATCATCTTAAAATTAATTAGGTTTCTAAACCTTTGGTATCAAACAATCAGTTATGCCTACTCCATAAAATGGGACAAAGGTTTATAGTTTTATAACTATGAAAATTTATTTCAATAACCAATTGTCAGAAGGTGAATTTGAATAAGTATCAATCACTCAATAAAACTCAATTTAATTATTATTGAACATTTTTATATGCACAGCATTAGAACAATCTCTCTGCAAGTTAAAAAAAGAACCACAAGCTAAGATTCCTTTCTCTATAGTCCTACTGTACAGTAATCTGTGACAATGTGAAGAACATTGAAAGCTGGTTACAAAATATAACAAAAGCACAGAATAGAAAGTAATTGCATGGTGCATGGGGAAAATAAGCAATGCATGATTTAGTAAATGAAGAACTAATATATTTTGGAAATACAGAGGTGAGTCCTTGTGTAGAATATGTAGCTAAGTTATAAAAGAAGCATAAGGACAGGTAATTGAAGCGACCAATATAGTACATATTGGTGATGAGTCAAATAGTCCCTTTGATTTTATCTTGCCAAGCCATAGATTTGTGGTTGAAAGGAAAATCTGCTTCACATTGTTGTGTGCCTTGGATATCACATCAGCAGGTGAAACTCAATTCAAATAGACAATTGGGAGGCAATGAAGATGTTTAAATAGGTTGCTGGCTTGTACCTAAGAGGATTCTAAGGATAAGTATATGTGGTAGAGACGAGAAATAGATAGGTATTTTAGGGTATTGCTACATTTTTGAACTAGAAGTTTTAAGTGATTCTGTAGGTATGCACTCCACTTGCATTAATGTCCTTTGAGTTTTATCGTCTGTTGTTGTTAAGTGCTGTTGAATCCATTCTGACTCCTAGAGACCCTTTATAGGGTTTCTAAAGAGCAGCTGGTGACTTTGTGGTTCCGAGTCCAGTACTGATCCTAGAGCACCATATCAGGAGTCCTATGCCATCTAACAGTTTGATTTGATACATGATCAATTTTTCTGTGCATTCTCTTACCTGACCATTGTCAATATTTTGTTTACCAGTTTCACATTACTTTAAAGCTGCCCAATTTAAATCTAAAAATTTAAGACGCAACAAAAAGTAAAAGCAATTCCAAGTATTCTAAAGTTAGACTCCAGTGGACTTGATCATCTATAAACTCATGTTCAGTAAGCATACAGTGAAGATGCATAAACTTTTGTGCCTTTAGAAAATGAATTAAGCAAATGCCAACTATCTATAGCCATGTGTTAACCATAGTATTTTAATGCCATAGAATAACAAAAAAGGATGCTTTCCTGAAATAGCAGTGCACCCTCTTCACAATAAAGAATTCCATTAAAAGATAGAAGATATTACCTTAAGATACAGTGGAATTTGTATTTCTCATAAAATCACCCCTTCTTTGTCTGTAGGCATATTGTGTTCAAATGTCTACTTTTATTATTGATGCCAATAATAATAAAATTAACATCAATATGTCTTAGCTATTCTCCAGACTCTGTTCTAAGCACTTATATACATTAAATTGTGTCATTTCACAGGAGTTTTAGAAGGTAATATTATTAACCTTAATTTGAAGATGAATATATAAGACCAGAGAGAGAGGGTCACAGAGCTAGTCAGTGTTGGAGTTGAGATTTTAACCCAAGCAACTGACATTTAGAGTCAAAGTTTCCAAGTTCTCACCTATATCACTTTCCAACAAATTATTTATTCTTGGTGGTATTTGGAAGCAGAATGTACTGGTATCATTTTCCAGCTCATTATTGATACTGACTTCTTCCCTCTCAGTTGGTTCATTTGGTAGGAGTAACAACCAGACATCACAATGAGAACAGAGAAATCTGGTAGAAAGGGAAAGGAAAGAAACAAGGAGAGGAAGGAAGCATATGTTTGGCAAATTTCAGTGTGACTTATCCTTCGATAAATTAAAAACGCTGGACAGATGTAGTAAATGTTATTGTGTAACATTTTTGTTCTGGAAGGAGCCTTAAAACATCAACTAATAAGCAACTATATACTTTCTAGAAAGGTTGAAAACTGATCTCTATAGTTGTCATCAGTCCTAGTCACATATTGTTAGTGTGAGATGAGCTAGTTAGCTATTTTAACTCTCATGGAAGTGTTCAGTATATGCTAACTCTTGATAAATGGAATATGAAGGAGAAAGGGAAAAGGCTCCACTGAGAACAACATGGGTGAGTCAAAAATTATCAGCACTCAGGTTATATTAAAATGTCCCTCCACATCCACAGCTGATGACAACATTGAGCATGCACGTGAAATGATTCTGCCGCATAGACAAGTGATAGAGGATTATTTGGCAAATCATTTGCAAATCAGCCATGGAGCTGCCTATGAAATAATCCATGATAGACTTGGGTTTTGAAAGGCTGTGCAAGATGGGTACCAAAACAACTCACAGAATAACGTAAACAGAAGCATTTGGACAACTGAAAACAAAATTTGGACCAATACTTGAAGGAAGGTAAAAGCTTCTTTAATAAAATATTACTGGTTACGAGACCTGGATTCATCACTATGTGCCTGAGAGTAAACAGCAGAGTATGGAATAGAAACATCTTCGGTCACCACCAATAAAAAGTTCAAAAGTCAACCATCAGCGGGAAAATGGATGATTACAGTTTTCTGGGATTCTCAAGGGCCCACATTCGAACACTATCAGGAAAACGGTACAACGACCAACAGTGCTTATTACAGTGAGATGCTTGTTGAAAAACTGAAGCCTAAA
>NW_006413598.1:5512-6677 GCF_000296735.1 Chrysochloris asiatica | reverse complement strand
GATGCATGCTCAACCTTGGAACAACAGGGCTCTGTGATACAGGGATCTAGGCATAGTTTGAAGAGGGGAAATAATATTAAAATGTGTGATTGTCTTATGAATATTGATTTCCCTTGCCTACTGTTGTAAAATAGATACTTGAGTGGGATAGAAAGGAATGTTGGGAAACATGATTACTGAAAACTTATAAGCCTGTCTTCAGCCAATAATTGATTGGAATACCTCAAAGGGGTTCTAGAACTTGCCCAGTGAAATAGGCCTCTTGCAAAACCTTTGCAGAGTATAGGAACTTAGGTGGAATCCAAAGTCTCATCCAGAGCCTTATGAGGTGGGACATTCCCACTAGCAAGGACAAGTAGACCAACCTGGAACAGCTAGAGCAACAGAAGATACATCTTCAAAGAAAGATCAGCAGGAGAAACCCAAAACAAAAATGTCAGCATGACATTTTCTGGCATACTACAAGAATAAGCAAGCTGTTCACCAGGAAACCATCAAGGCAAACTCCCCTCTAAGACTTAGTCTCTCATACTTTGGATATGTTATCAGGAGGGAACAGCCCCTTGAGAAGAACATGATGCTTGGTAAATTAGAGGGTCAGTAAAAAAGAGGAAGAACCCCAACGAGATGGAATGACACCGTGGCAGCAACAATAAACTAAAGTTGAACAATTTTGAGGCTGGCAAAGGACCAGGCAGTGTTTGCTTCTGTTATGTATAAGGTCACTATCAGTTAGAACTGACTAGATAGCACCTAACAACAACACAGTTAAAATGGAGTGCTGGTGCTGCAGGATAAGCACTGGACTGCTAACAACTGGTCAGCAATTCATACCCACTAACACTCACTGAGTATTCCAGAACACTTAATTGTGCTCATGAAGAATCTGTACATGGACCAGGAGGCAGTTGTTCGAACAGAACATGGGAACACTGAATGTTTTAAAATTAAGAAAGGTGTGCGACAAGGTTGTATTCTTTCTCCATACTTGTTCAACTGTATGCTGAGTAAATAATCCGAGAAGCTGGGTTCTATGAAGTAAAACGTGGCATCAGGATTGTAGGAAGACTCATTAACAACTTGCAATATGCTTGCTGAAAGTGAAGAGGACTTAAAACATTTACTGATGAAAATCAAACAGCACAGCCTTTGGTATGGATTACAT
>NW_006413598.1:2480-5167 GCF_000296735.1 Chrysochloris asiatica | reverse complement strand
AGAATATTGAAAGTGCCATGAGCTGCCAAAAGAACCAATAGATCTGTGTTGGAAGAAGTGCAGCCAAAGTGCTCCTTGGAGGCCATGATGGCCAAACTTTGTCTGTCATACTTCGGACATATTGTCAGGAGGGACAAGTCGCTGGAGAAGGATATCATGTTTGGTAAGGTGGAGGGTCAGAGAGAAAGAGGAAGACTCCCAACGAGATGGATTGGCCAGGTGGCAGCATTGATGGACTCAAGCGTGGCAACAATTGTGAGGTTGGCCCAGGATCAGGTAGTGTTTCATTCTGCTGTGCATAATGATCGGTTGCTATGGATCAGTACTGACTTGATGGCACCTAACAACAAGCCACTCACTGAAGAAAGATGAGGCGTTTTGCTCCTGTAAAGATTTGCAGCCAAAGAAATCCTATGTAGGGTCACTGTGAGTCAGAACCAACTTGACAGCACCTACCAACAATATCCTTAATATGAGGATGCCGGTGATACTGTGAGTTAGATGATGGGCTGCTAACCGCAAACTCTGCTGTTCAGTCTCATCAGCTGCTCCACAGGAGAAAGATATGCCAGTCTACATGCACAAAGATTAGTTGTTACGTGCCATCAGGACAATTCTGATTCATAGTGACTCTCTGCACAACAGAATGAAACACTGCCCAGTCCTTCAACACTGAAGGCTGTAGTCTTCGAATCGTCATCAGTAAGTAATTCAAGTCCTCTTTGCTTCCAGCAAGATTTGGTGGTGTTGTGGTTGAGTCAGTTCCGACTCATAGCGACCCCATATAGAGCTTCCAAAGAGCAGCTGGTGGGTTTGAACTGCCAACCTCAAGGTTAGCAGTTTAGTGCTTATCCTGCAGCATCCCTTGAAAACCCTCTGGGGCAGTTCTCTTCTGTTCTATAGGGTCTCTGTGAGTCAAGATCAACCGTACAACAATGGATTTGGACCCTTAATGCAAAAAGATTCTACTACTTCCTTCTCTTGCTAATATTTCCTCATTTACTTATCATTAACAATTCTTACAAATTAATTTAGAGACAGAAATACACTTGAACACAGATGAGGGAAAAGTGCAAAACACCGTATTCTAAGGGTCAAAAGGGAAAGCCTTTCTAGCACCAAGAATACTTGCTGTTGATGTCTTGTGCCATCATGTTGGTTTAGACTTAGAGCAACCCTGTGCACAACAGAATAAAACACTGCCTGGTCCTGCGTTATCCTCACAATTATTGTCATGCTTGAGCCTATCACTGATGCCACTATGCCAATCCATCTTGTTGGGGGTCTTTCTCTTTTTCGTGACCTGCCACATTGGCAAGCATGATGTCCTTCTCCAGGGACTGATCCGTCCTGATAACATATCCAAAATATGAGAGATTAAGCATACCTGGAGGGTATTAATTTTCTTTCACTGCAAATAGGTAAATTATAAACTGCCTTCTTATTAAGCCATGATGTGAGTAGGACCTGTTTTTGTCAATTATCTACCCTTCTAGACTTTGCCAACAATCTTAGTTTAAACGCTCTGAGAAAATTATCTCAAGGCAAAAATTACAAAACATTTGAGAACTACAATACAATAAGACATATGCATTTGCATATATGTACACATTCACACACAAAAGCCAATAAATAGCTCTGCCTTACATGTGGCTAAGAGAATCAATGATTGTAAATAAATAATAAAACGATTAGCATTGTGCATCTGTAGGGAAGATTTCACACTCATGTTTCAGTTTGTTGTTTTGTTTCCTTGATCTTATCCATTTTTTTTTTCAAATACAGTACAGTACAAATAATTTTTACCTTAAACTTAGCATGAAACATAGTGCCACCTGAATTTAGAGATCATCTGGAGAACAGATTTGATACATTAAACACTAAAGACCAAAGACCAGAAGAGTTGTGGGATGACATCAAGAACATAATACAGAAAGAAAGCAAAAGGTCATTAAGAAGACAAGAAAGAAGGAAAAGACCAAAATGGATATCAGAAGAGACTCTGAAACTTGCTCTGCAGGGTAGAAATATTAAAGCAAATGGAAGAAATTAGGAGGTGCAAGAGCTGAACAGAAAATTCCAAAGATCAGCTCAAAAAGATCAAGTCAAATATAAGGAAATGTGCAAAGACCTGGAGTTAGAAACCCAAAAGGGAAGAAGTCACTCAGCATTTCTCAAGTTGAGGGAACTGAAGAAAAAATTCAAGCATCAACTATTGTTATTGAAGGATTCTCTGGGCAAATTATTAAATGATGCAAAAAGCATTAAAAGAAGATAGAAGGAATATACAATCACTGTACCAAAAGGTTGATGTTCAAACATATCAAGAGGGTAGCATATGATCAAGAGCTAATGATACTGAAGAAGTCCAAGGTACATTGAAGGCATTGGCAAAAACAAGGCACCAGAAATTGATGGAATAAAAATGAAATCTTTCAATTAAGTGAGGCGGCACTTGAGGCACTCACTCATCTATGCCAAGAAATTTGGAAGACAACTGCTTGGTCAGCTGGCTGAAGAGATCTGTATTTGTGCCCATTCAAAGAGAGGTGACCCAGTGGAATGCGGAAATCTTCGGACAGTATCTTTGATATCCCATGTGAGTAAAATTTTACTAAAATACCAAGCCATGGTATTTTCAATAACCTCCTATGGATGCGAAAGCTGGACAGTGAATAAGGAAGATC
>NW_006413598.1:0-1934 GCF_000296735.1 Chrysochloris asiatica | reverse complement strand
ACCGATGGATCTTGGCTAAAAGCAGAGAATACAAGAAAGATGTTTACCTGTGTTATATTGACTATGCAAAGGCTTTTGATTGTGTAGATCATAACAAGCTATGGACAACATTGCGAAGTATGAGTATTCTGGACACTTAATTGTGCTCATGAGGAACCTGTACATAGACCAAGAACAAGGGAACACCGAGTAGTTTAAAATTAGGAAAGGTGTGTGACAGGGTTGTGTTCTTTCACCATGCTTATTCAATCTGTATGCTGAGAAAATAATCGGAGAAATGGAGTTATATGAAGAAAAACGTGGCATAAGGATTGTAGGAAGACTCATTAACAACCTGTGATATGCAGATGATAAAACCTTGCTTTCTGAAAGTGAAGAGGACTTAAAATACTTATTGATGAAGATGAAAGACTACAGACTTCGGTATGGATTGTATCTCAATGTAAAAAAAACAAAATTCCTCACCACTGGACCAATAAACAACATTCTTATCAATGGAAAAAAGAATGAAGTTGTCAAAGACTTCATTTTTCTTGGAAGTACCTTGGACTGCCAAGAAGCTCTGGTAGCGTAGTGGTTATGAATCGGGCTATAAACCACAAGGTCAGCAGTTCGAAACTACCAGCTGTTCCACGGGAGAAAAATGAGGCTTTCTGCTCCCGTAAAGATTTACAGCCTCAGAAAGCCTGTACAGGGCCGCTATGAGTCGGAACTGACTCCACGGCACATAACCACCACAACCACCACCTTGGACTGCCAAAAGAATAAATAGATCTGTGTTGTATGAAGTACAGCCACAGTGTTCCTTTGAGGCCAGGATGGCTGGACTTCGTCTCTCGTACTTCAGTCATATTGTCAGGAAGGACTAGTTGCTGGAGAAGGATATCATGTTTAGTAAGGTGGAGGGTCAGAGAAAAAGAGGAAGACCCCCCAGTAAGATAGATTGGCAAAGTGGCAGCATCAATAGGCTTAAACCTAGTAATGATTTTGAGATTGGCCCAGGACCAGGCAGTGTTTCATTCTGTTGTGTATAGGGTCGCTATGAGTTGGTACCGACTCAATGGCACCTAACAACAACAACAGTAATTACATAGTGCAGTGCTCCAGTTTGAAAGAATGTTTTCAAGATCTTTGTGTTTATTGCAGCAGTACTATTCTGATTACTTTTTCATTACACATTAAATAGGATTCTGTGAATCCCTTTTTATTGTGTGAACATTTGAGTTAGTTTTCCTATACACAAATAAAATGGATCAACTAAATTTGGTAAAATATACTGAAAACGGATACACATTTTCTTGGTCATTCTTCAGTACTTCAGAGTTTAGGGATTCTCTTCATGAAAGTGCTGCTGAGAGTGTTGTATTTACTGCTTATATTTAAGAACATATTAATATGCTCACCTTAAACTACAAACACCATATCTTCCTTCATTCTTTCTGTAATGAAGTCTTACTAACACAAAATAGCTCTTCATTATAGGATGAAAACAGCCTGCTATTTCATCTTTTTAAACTTTAAAAGACTTCTTTATGTATTCCTGGAAATTTAACTGATATACATTAAAAGTCTCCTCACATAACCAAAAATTGGCCAAATAAAATTTTTCTGGAAAAATCCTTAATAAGATTTATTTTCTGTCCCATACTGTTTCTTAATTTTGACTTTTTCATGTGATGATTATAAACCTGAACTCTCCTTTACTTTCCACTGCTAGTCTTGAGTTTTGATATTTTCCCCCCTTTTTTGAATGTTCCTAAAACTTTATTAAAAATAAGAAAAGTAAACTATCTTTAACGTTCTAATATATATTGCATTTAAATTTTTTTTAATGTTTTATTGTGAATTATATGATAGTTTACATGAGAGAACTTTAGTTTTACATTCATTCCATTGTATATCATTTCATTGTCATGGTTCCAATCCCCTCCATG
>NW_006413597.1:6146-7200 GCF_000296735.1 Chrysochloris asiatica | reverse complement strand
CCTCTGTTTTTTTGTTTCATTTTTTGGTTATATGAAAAATACTCAGGAATATATAATCATTAAATGACCAAAGGGCACATTCTGAAAGTCCACCTCCTGGCTGCCAGCACATAGTCTTTCTCTTTCCATAAGTCTAGAGTTCTTAGCTGCTCTGTCTCTCCATGTCATCATTCACCTTTGCTTCCATCTCAACGTTGTTGTTTCTCTGGATAGGGTCCCATATTCTGCTCATGCTCTTCTCCCTTGATGGTCCTAGGGTATTCTGTTACTGGAATGTAAGATTGACTACTCCCCCCTTTATGTTATAAAACTTGTACCTTTACGGTCAAACGGTTTCATTTTTCTTGAACACTTTCAAGAAGTCTTATGCAGTAAATTTGCCTACTGCAATATGTCATTTGATTGCTTGACTGCTGTTTCCATGACTATTGATGTTGGATCAAGCAAAATGAAGTCTTTGGCAACATCAATCTTGTCTTCATTTACATTAATGTTATTGACTGGTCCAGTGGTGAGGATTTTTGTTTTCTTTATAGTGAGGTGCAAGCCATACTGAAGACTGTGGTCTTTGATTTTCAACAGTAAGTATTTTAAGTCCTTTTTGCTTTCAGCAAACAAGTGTATATTATCTGCTTACTGTAGGTTGTTAGATTCTTCCTTCAATGCTGATGTCACTTCATATATTCCAACTTCTTGAATTACTTGCTCAGTGTACAGACTGAATAAATGTGGTGAAAGACTACAACCCTGACACACACATTCCTAATTTTAAACCACCCAGT
Source organism: Chrysochloris asiatica (assembly GCF_000296735.1). Lineage (NCBI taxonomy): Eukaryota > Metazoa > Chordata > Mammalia > Afrosoricida > Chrysochloridae > Chrysochloris > Chrysochloris asiatica. The sequence goes on along the minus strand of NW_006413597.1, from coordinate 6,418 downwards.
GTCCTCTTGTTCTATTTGAATGGCTGCCTCTTGGTCTATGCACAGGTTTCCTATGAACACAATTAAGTATTATGGAATACTCATTCTCTGCAATGGTGTCCATATCTTGTCATGATCCACACAGATGAAAGCTTTTGCATAGTTATAAAGCACAGGTAAACATCTTAATGATATTCTCTGCCCTCAACCAACATCCATCTGACATCAGCAATGAATATATCTCATGCAAAGTTCTTGTTAGAAACCAGCTTGAACATCTGATAGGTCCATGT
>NW_006413597.1:4237-4778 GCF_000296735.1 Chrysochloris asiatica | reverse complement strand
GACAAAATAGATGATTAGGACATACTAAAAATTAAAAACTTGTGTGCATTAAAAGACTTCACCAAAAGAGTAAAAAGGGAACCCACATAACAGGAAAAATCGTTTGCAATGACACATCAGACAAAGGATTAATTTCTAAAATATATAAGAGACTACAAAATCCCTACAAGGAAAAGATAAATAACACAATAAAAAAATGGGCACAGGACATTAACAGATACTTCACCAAGGAGTAAATCCTGGCAGCCAACAAACACAATAAACTTATGAAGAAATGTTTACTATCACTAGCTATTAGAGAAATCCAAATCAAAACAACGAGATACCATCTCACACCAGCAATAACATCAAAGATTAAAAAAAGTAGAGGACAATAAATGCTGGTGAGGATAAGGAGAGACTGGGACACTCCTGCATTGCTGGTGGGATTGCAAAATCTGAAAAGCACTCTGAAAAGCAATATGGTGCTTCCTCAGAAGGTTGGAAATAGAAATACCTTATGATCCAGCAATTCCTCTACTTGGTATTTACCCACAAGAAA
>NW_006413597.1:3555-4137 GCF_000296735.1 Chrysochloris asiatica | reverse complement strand
CATTTTGAAAACTATACAAACAAAAGTTGACAAAATAGATGATTAGGACATACTAAAAATTAAAAACTTGTGTGCATTAAAAGACTTCACCAAAAAAGCAAAAAGGGAACCCACATAACAGGAAAAATCATTTGCAATGACACATCAGACAAAGGATTCATTTCTAAAATATATAAGAGACTACAAAATCCCTACAAGAAAAAGAAAAATAACACAATAAAAAAATGGGCACAGGACATTAACAGACACTTCACCAAGGAGTAAATCCAGGCAGCCAACAAACACAATAAACTTATGAAGAAATGTTTACTATTACTAGCTATTAGAGAGATGCAAATCAAAACAACGAGATACCATCTCATACGAGCAATAACATCAAAGATTAAAAAAAGTAGAGGACAATAAATGCTGGCGAGGATAAGGAGAGACTGGGACACTCCTGCATTGCTGGTGGGATTGCAAAATCTGAAAAGCACTCTGAAAAGCAATATGGTGCTTCCTCAGAGGTTGGAAATAGAAATACCTTATGATCCAGCAATTCCTTTACTTGGTATTTACCCACAAGAAACATGAGCCATAACA
>NW_006413597.1:2516-3223 GCF_000296735.1 Chrysochloris asiatica | reverse complement strand
TAATGATGTATGTACAACCTTGGAACAACAGGGCTCTGGGATACAGGGATTGAGGCATGGATGGACAGGGCAAAAGGGGGGAAACAATGTTAAAATGCTTAGCAGTCTTTTGAATCTTGGTTTCCCTTGCATATCATTATAAAATTGACAATTGAGGGGGAAAGAAAGGAAAAACCAGAAATATCACCATAGAAAGCTTGTAAATCCGTCTTATGCTTATAACTGATTGGAATAACTTAAATGGGGCTACAATGTGCCCAGTGAAGGAGGTTTCCTGTAGAGCCTCTTCATTACATAAGACCATAGGGTAAATCCTGAACCCCATCCAGAATCTTTTGAGGTAGGAAATTTCCACTTGAAAGGATAAGCAGACCAGCCTGGATCTTCTAGAAGAACTGAAGATACTTTTTGAGATAAAGACTGACAGGAAAATAATAATAATAATAATGGCAGTCCTACTGACTACTACAAGAAAAAGCAAGTTGTTCATCAAGGAGACAACAAGGCAAGTGATCGGGTCCCCTCAGGGCAAACTCCCTTCCAAGACTAAGAATCAATGGGAATACATGAGCAGACATGCACTCTGACTGGTGACCACATTGGTCACCGATAAGATGAAGTGAGGGAAAAACATCAGTGAAGCAGCAAGCTAAGCCCTACCATGTTCAAAAGACTCCTGTGAACCCGGGTGGAGACCTGGTTGGCCA
>NW_006413597.1:0-681 GCF_000296735.1 Chrysochloris asiatica | reverse complement strand
AACCCTGTACTAGGTCACTAGGAGTCGGAACCAACTCCACAGCACATAACAACAACAACAACAATATTGTAAAGTAGATACTTGAAACATGATTATAGAAAACTTGTAAGCCCGTATTCAGCCTATAACTGATTGGAATACCTAAAAGGGGTTCTAGAACTTGTCCGGTGAAATAGGCTTCTTGAGGTGTCTTTGCAGATTATAGGACCTTAGGTGGAATCCTGAGTCCAATCCAGAACCTTCTGAGGTGAGACATTCCCACTAGCAAGGACAAGCAGACCAGCTTGGAACAGCTAGAGCAACAGAAGATACATCTTCAAAAAAAGATAATCAGGAAAACCCCAAAACAAAAAGATCAGCATGACTGGCTACTACAAGAATAAGCTAGCTGTTCACCAGGAAGCTATCCAGGCAAGCAATCAAGATCCTTCAGGAAACTCCCCTTCAAGAATGAAACACAAAGGGAACACATGAGCAGGCATGTAAGCTTGCTGGAGACCACAATGGTCTAATGGTGAGTGGAAGAGAGGGAAAGGCAGCAATGAAGAAATGGGCTGAGTTCAACCACAGTCCACTGACTCCCATTGACCTGGGCTGAGAGAGAGAAGAGGAAGGACTGGTTGGTCCAAAGTGTGGTGAGACCTGGGGACACCTGAGCCCATGGACAAGAACATAGCCACA
>NW_006413596.1:4755-6936 GCF_000296735.1 Chrysochloris asiatica | reverse complement strand
AGGAAGACCATAGAAAAATTGATGCTTTTGAGTTATGATGTTGGAGGAGAATATTGAAAGTGCCATAGGCTGCCAAATAGATCTGTGGTGCAAGAAGCGCAGCCAAAGTGCTCTTTGACGCCAAGATGGCCAAACATTGTCTCTCATACATCGGACGTATTGTCATGTGGGACCTTTCACTGGAGAAGGATATCATGTTTGGTAAGGTGTAGGGTCAGAGAAAACGAGACAGACCCCCAGGGAGATGAATTGCCAAAGTGGCCGCATAAATGGGCTCAAGCGTGACAGCAACAGTGAGGTTGTCCCAAATCGGGCATTGTTTTGTTCTGCTCTGCATAAGGTCACTAAGAGTCAGTACCAACTAGATGGCATATAATAACAACAACATATACAAATAATGATGATCCTTAATTTGATAGAGGCTTAGTGGCATCTTAGAAGTCCCTGGGTTATGCAAATGACTTTCACTCAACAGCTAGCATAAAAGCTGATGGTTCAAACCCACCTCCTAGTAGTACAATGGAAGAAAGACCTGACAATCTGCTTCTGTAAATATTTTAGTTAAGAAACCTAAAGGAGGAGCTCTACTCTGCAACACATAGGATGCTGTCTTTATGGCAACTCTTTTTTTGCTTGTTTGTTTTTTGGTTACAGAGGTATCTCTCACAACTGTGTGTGTTGTGGGAGAAAAGCCCACAGAACTTTCATTTGCTGATGGGGCACAACTCAAAATGAAGAGAACAGCTATAAATATCCATTGAAAATCAGAACATGGAATGTACAAAGTATGAATCTGGTAAAATTGGAAGATGTCAAAAATGAAATGGAATGCATAAACATTGAATATCTCAAGCATTAGTGAGCTGAAATTGACGGGTATTGGCCATTTTTAATCTGACAACCACATGGTTTACTATGCAGGGAATGACAAATTTTGAAAAGGAATGGTGTTGGATTCATCGTCAAAAAGAACATATCCAGGTCAGTCATGCGGTACAATGCTGTAAGTGATAGGGTAATATCCATGCGCCTACAGGGAAGCCCAGTTATTACCACTATTATTCAAATTTATGCCCCAAACACTAAAATCCAGAAAGGATGAAATAAAAGAATTCTACCAACTTCTTCAATCTGAAATTGATCAAACATGAAATCAAGATGTATTGCTCATTACTGGTGATTGGAATGCAAAGGTTGGGATCAAAGAGGAAGGACCAGTAGTTGGAAAATACGGCCTTGGTGATAGAAACGATGGTGGAGAACGTATGATATAATTCTGCAAAAACTAATGATTTGTTTATTTCAAATACCTTCTTTAGACAACATAACAGACGACTATACACATGAACCTCCCCAGATAGAGTACATAGAAATCAAATTGACTACATCTGCAGAAAGACATGATGGAAAAGCTCCATTTCATCAGTGAAAACATGGCCAGAGGCAGATTGTGGAACAGACTATCAATTACTGATATGCAAATTCAAACTGAAGGTGAAGAAAATGAAAACAAGTCCACGAGAGTCAAAATATGACCTTGAATATAACCTACATGAATTTAGAGATCATCTGAAGATCAGATTTGATACATTAAATACTAAAGACCAAAGACCAGAAGATTTATGGGATGACATCAAGAACATCATACATGAAAAAAGCAAAAAGTCATTAAGAAGACAAGAAAGAAGGAAAAAGTCAAAATGGATGTCAGAAGAGACTCTGAAACTTGTTCTCCAGCATAGATATACAAAAGTAAATGGAAGAAATGAGGAGATCCAAGATCTGAACAGAAAATTACAAAGATCAGCTTGAGAAGATAAAGCCAAATATTATAATAAAATGTGCGAAGATCTAGAATCAGAAAACCAAAAAGAAGAACACGCTCAGCATTTCTCAAGCTGGGGGAACTGAAGAAAAAATTTAAGCCTTGACTTTCATTGTTGATAGATTCTGTGGGCAAATTATTGAATGATACAGAAAGCATCAAGAGAAGATGGAAGGAATACACAGAGTCACTGTACCAAAAGGAAATGGTTTATGTTTAACCTTTTCAAGAGGTAGCCTATGATCAGGAGCCAATGATACTTAGGGAGGAAGTCCAAGGTGCATTGAAGGAATTGGCAAAGAACAAGGCACCAGGAATTGATGGAATAAAAATTGAAATCTTTCAAGAAAGTGAGG
>NW_006413596.1:0-3546 GCF_000296735.1 Chrysochloris asiatica | reverse complement strand
CTTTGTCTCTCATACTTAGGACATATTATCAGGAAAGAACAGTCACTGGAGAAGGATATCATGTTTGGTAAGATGGAGGGTAAGAGAAAAAGAGGAAGACCGCCAACGAAATGGATTGGCCAGGTGGCAGCATCAATGGACTCAAATGTGGCAACAGTAGTGAGGTTGGCCCAGGATCGTATATTGTTTCATTCTGCTGTGCCTAAGGTCGCTATTAGTCGGTGCCGACTTGATGGCACCTAACAACAACAGCAATTCACAACTGTATTGCTGAAACACCATAGAACCAATATTCAATTTTCCAAGTGGTTCAATATATAAAGATATTAATCCACAAGTTATTCTATGGATGGATTTAACATATGGGGAAGATAAAAAGTTGTGAATAACTTAGAAATCACAGCCAAACTGAAGAAGAAAAAGGTCTACAGCTGTTTAATAGTGGATTTTATTCAAGTATTTTTAACACTATTGATTGATAGTATAAAAATCTTAATCTAATATTGAATGATAATAGAATGTGGCAGAAGCCATGCCATCAAACCAATGCCATCAAGGAATGGAACTGCGAGAGACTCTAAGCATGAAAAACTCATTGTTTAGCAAAGCGAAAATGAGTGTCTCCTTGGATGGCAAAGCCCGGAGGGGAACCTCATGCTCTAGGCCTTGCAGTTCTTGTTTTTTCCTTTTGTGCATGGTTCAATTTTGATCTTATTATAAGAAGTTCTTTAATAATTTTCTATATATTCACTTGATAATTTGCTAGAATCATAGTAAAAATTAAAATTACATTTAGACACTCTCACACTAAATTTAATCATGTAAAGTTATAATAGTTGCTTTTTGCATCAACAAAGAGTCTCACCATTTGGAAAAGCCACATTAGCTAAAAGCTTTTCAAGTTTAAGATTACATCTTGCTTAGTAGACACTGAGGCACCTGAAAGAAACAATCTTACAATCAACATCCTGCTCAGTCAGTAGAGCAAGAGACACTGAGGCACCAGAAGATATAGCAAAGAGCCAATCTAGAGCTGTGGGAACACTTAGAAATGTGGGTAGAAATTTAAATAAGAGGTTTTGGGAAATTGTTAATATAGGGGAATTGCTGCTTTATTCTTGACTATGAAACCTTAGGTACTTTTATGTTCTTACTCTTAAATCCATTATAAGTATAAAAAGTAATAAATGAAAGTAAAAATGCAAGTCAAGATACAGAACTTTGCTTAAAAGTTAATTTGACATTCTTAGGAGGATTAGAGAAAAACAAAAAGAGTTATGGAAATGAACCCGATGTTATCAGGATAATTAGGGAATGTAAAGGAACAGGATATGATAGGAATCAAAGGAGTGTTCTGATGTTTCTGTGTGTTTTTTGTAACCTGAATGTTTGTTGAACACAAAGAACGTAACACTTAGTTAAATTGTAATTGATCATGATAGTATATAAGAAGTAAAAAAACTTTTAAGTAAAAGAGAAGTCATCTGCCTAAGTAAAGGGAATTCATCATCATCATCTGCCTAAGACTCACAACCCATCAACTCTGTCTGTGTGTGTGTATGTGCTTTTTGACGACTCCACATCCCCCTTTGAGAGCCTCCTAATAATTTGTTGAGGCTGGTCCCCGACAAGAATGTATACCTTCATACATCAATTAAAATTCAGGATACAATATGCGATTAAAGCATTGTTCAAACACAATATTATACACTTATAATCTCCATATTACAAGCAAATTCCATTCCTAAATCTCTCTTTAAGTAGAATTTGCACATATATTTGGAAAGTTAAGGTCCATTTGTATGTAAACTCAGTTAAATATTAGTCTTGCCATATAGCATATAGTGCTTCTTTCTATACATAAAGAAACATTAAAGAAACACTTCCAGGTACATTACACACCTTTAACATAATAATACAGTGATAGCAATAATAATAATAATATTTTGATGAATGTTCATAGTGTCTGTTATCATAAATCATTGTTATTATGAAACATTTTTAATAATAAAGGATTACTGAGCTTCAGAATACTAAAGTATATGAGGTCAGACATTATTCCACTGGACATCATTTGTATGACTGTAAATTATTAATATGGCATAACATATATGCCATTGTAGTTGGTATATGCCATCAGATTTGTTCTGACTCTTAGTGAATCTAAGTACAACAGAAAAAACTGTGCCCAGGCCTATGTCATCCTCACTGTTGTTGATATATCTGAGCCCATTATTGTAGTCACCTTGTCAATTCATCTTTCTTTTTTGCTGACCTTTTACTTTACCCAGCATGATGACTTTCTTCAGGAAATGGTCTCTCTTAATAATATGTCCATAGTATGTGGGAAAAACTTTCAACATCCTTACTCATAAGGAGCAATCCAACTGTATGTACCTTTTCCAACACAGATTTGTTCATTCTTCTGGCAGCCTATGATATATTAATACTCTTTGTCAACACCATAATTCAACAGCATCAATTACTCTTTTGTCTTAATCATTGCCAGATTTTGCATGCATATATTCCTGTTAGGTCATATAAATCCTATGTACAGCAGAGGGAAACACTGCCTGATCTTACACACATTTCTCATAATTATTATGTGTGAGCCTATTGTTGCGGACACTGTATCAATCCATCTTGTTAAGGGTTTTCCTCTTCTTTTGTTGACCCTCCACGACATCAACCATGATTACCTTCTCAAGGGATCGATCCTTGTGACAAGTTCAAAGAATTAGAGACAATGTCTTACCATTATCTCTTCTAAGGCGCTTTCAGGGTGTATTTATTCCTAAAGAGATTGGTTTGTTCTTCTGGAAGTCTTTAGTACTTTTAGGATTCTTCCCCAACACCATAATTCAAATGTACTAATTCTTCATTATTCACTGTCTAACTTTCAAAAGAGTCCTGTTGTGGCACTGTGTGCTAATGCCCTGGACTGCAAAGTCAGTTCGAACCACATGGTTGGTAGTTCAAACTTATCAAACGCTCCTTGGAAACCCCATAGAGGGTCGTATGGGTCGGAAGTGACTTGACGGAAATAACTACAACAGCATCACAGGCTTATTGATGTTAGGTGCTGGTTGAGTCACTTCTGACACATAGCCACCGTAAGTACAACAGCAGGAAACACTGCATGATCCTGCGATATCCACACAATTGCTGCTCTGCATGAGCACATTAGTGCTGCCATTGTGCAAATGCATCTCATTGGAGATCTCCCTATTTTTCACTGACACTTAATTTTACAAAGTATCGTGTCTATCTCCAGGAATTGGTCCTTCTTGATAAAATGTCTGAAGCATGAAACTAAGTTCTGAAGTAGGAAACTAAGTGTGGCCTTCTTGGTTTCTAAAGAGCATTCTAATGGCATATGGTTTTACTTCTTCTAACACCCTTCTTCCAACACTGTTATTCTGGCAAATCCTGGTACCTTTAATATTCTTCTCCAACACGATAACTTAAATATATTAATTCTCCAATGTTTTTCTTATTCATTGTGCAACTTTCTCATGCATATGAGGCTGTGGGGTTTTTTTTTTT
>NW_006413595.1:5749-7338 GCF_000296735.1 Chrysochloris asiatica | reverse complement strand
CAGTGGTAGTGAGGTTGACCCAGGATCGGACATTGTTTTGTTCTGCTGTACTTGGGGTCGCTATGAGTCGGTTTTGACTCGATTACACCTGACAACAACAACAATATTCCATTGGATGGAGTCCTTGCATGGCACTATAGGATAAGCAGTGAACTGCTAATTGCAAGGCTGGCTGTTGAAACCCAGCAGCCCTTCCTAAGAAACTCTACTAGCACCATTATGAGTCTGTACTAACTGAATGGCACCTAATAAAAACAACAACAACAAAAAAGTTATGTCTGATGGAAAAGATCTCTTTAAAGTATTTAAAGAGCACAGATGTGACTTTGAGGACTAAATTTGCACCTGACCCAACCTGCAATGTTTTCAATTACCTCATATGCACGTGAAAGTTGGGAAAAAATCAAGAAAGACTGCAGAAAAATTGATGCTTTTAAATTATGATGTTGGTGCAGAGTATTAAAAGTACTATGGACTGACAAAAGAACAAAGAACCTGTCTTGGAAGAATTTCAGCAAGAATGCTCCTTAGAAGTGAAGATTATGAGACTGTCTCTGTCATACTTTGAACATATTGTTTTCCTTGGATGTCATCATGCTTTGTAAAGTTGAAGGTAAGCAGCATCAAAGAAAACCCCATAGATATCAAGTGACAGTGGCAGCAACAATGGGTTTTAGCCTAAAAAATGGCAGTGTTTTATTCTGGTAGGTGTCCATTAGGAGTTGAAACCAACTCAATGACACCTGACAATAATAAAAAGGACATACTTAGCAATGTGCATAGCTAAAGGATATTTTTAAACATATTTTGTGGAAGTCTGTGTGACAGTTAGGTATAGAAAGCAAAGCAAAAACATTATGTATAGACTTTGGAATATATATTAAAACTCAGGAAATATGTGTTATTTCTCCATCTTACTACATGAATTGTAGACTTTATGGCTAGTTCTGTAGCAGCAATTTTGCATTGTGAGTTAGAAATTGTAAATCACTTACTAATAAGGATGAAACAGATTAAAAACAGTTTTGTTTTGTTTTTAACTTTTTGTTGTTAATTGAGTAAAGGTTTACAGAACAGAACATCAGTTTTACAATCAACAAAATCATATACATTTCTTCATTACATGATTGCAGCCCCCTTCTTGTACCAACAATTAACAGCATTTGCCTCTATTCACTTTAATTATTGCATTCCTCCCTGTGTCTTCCACTTCCTTCATCTTTTTTCTGTAACCTCCAAGTTGTATTTTGCCTGTCCTGTCACCTATGTTAACATGTGTCTACTCTCTATTCCGTGAATAATTTTCCCATCCCCCTGAAAAAAATCATATATTGTTGATTTTATCAAGAAAAACATTTTTTGTTGACTTTAAAAAAAATATTGGTCTCAAACAAAGTTTGTCCTTTAGTGATTGACTAATTTCACACAGCATGTCCTCCAGTTTCAGCCAGGTTGTGAGGTGTTTCACACATTCATCATTAGTTTTCAAAGCTTTGTAGTTTTCCATTGTGTATGTATCAAAGTTTGTTTAGCCATTCTTCAGTTGATCAGCAATTAGGCTGTCTCCTTTTTGATATGTCTCTTATAGA
>NW_006413595.1:1507-2249 GCF_000296735.1 Chrysochloris asiatica | reverse complement strand
CTATATTTCTTTGTAAACTCTTCAGCGTTCTTACAGAATTTTTTATGGTTCTTAGAGCTAGGTCAGCCCGGAGCGGGTGTTCAGGCTTGGAGGTCGTTGACCAGTGCTATTAGGGACTGGAGTACTTGGTCAGTTTTGGTTGTTGGCTTCCAGTTTTCAGCACTAATTACCGGCAGGCAAACGTGACCCTTTTCTTCGACGTTTGGGTGATAGATCTTTGATTTAAATGTGATCTTGAGTGGTTTGAACAGGTACTCTGCTGGAAAGTTGATTTTGAGTTGGAAGGCCCCTTAACATATGGAGGGTTGTCAGGAACGATTAGCCCTTGCCAAGTCAATAAATTAGCTTCATCAACCTGGATGTTACGGAAATTTTTCATCCCACATTTGAGGATTTCTCCAAGCTCTTTCATCAACCCCCTGCTGGCCACCATCTTGCTAATTTTTGTTAATTTTGTATGTGTTTTCTTGTAGCATTTTTCTGAATTTTTCTAGTTTTGTTGTGTTCTCCTTGCTTTCTTCACTCTTTCTATCACTCCTTTGAAGGTACCTAATTATCATTCTTTTGAATTATTTTCTTCAGTTCGTTCTATTACCTTTTATTCTTCAGAAACATTTTCTGGCTCTGCCTCTTGGTCACTTTTTGAGTTATTCAAACTTGTTTCTTCATGTAAGCTAAAATGTGTTGTCTTTTTTGCATTGTGGGGTTGTTGTATTATAAAACAAACAATGCAGTTGTTGAA
>NW_006413595.1:0-967 GCF_000296735.1 Chrysochloris asiatica | reverse complement strand
TGTATCTTTGTTGTGTACTCTTGGTATAATGATAAAGATTAATGTGTTGCACTGCAAAGTCGGTGGTTTAAGCTCACTAGCTGTTCCTTGGAAACTCTATACATGGTCAATATGATTTGGAACCAATTCAATGGCACATAACAACAACATCTTTGTTGTAGAGGACCCTTGTATTGCACTGGCCTAGTCCACCATTTTGTTGGAAGTCAGTTTTATATTTTAAGACTATTTAAATCTGCTGTGCTAATTTAAAGGCCAGCAGTTTGAATCTATCAAATGATCTGTAGAAAAAAGATGAGACTTCTGGTCCCATAAGGATTTACAACTTAGGAAACCCTAGACAGGGTAGCTATGAGTCAGAACTGACTCAGTGGCACACAACCACCACCATCATGGAATCTCCTGGGCTCCATAACAATAACTTGTTTTTATTAAGAATAAACAAATATGCTTTTCAAGTTATTTTATTATGTCTCTGTAAGTGTTTGCTAAATTCAATGTCTAACTAATATGTTGCATGATTTGGGGCAAAGTGGTTATGAATCAGGCTGCAAACCTCAAGGTCAGCAGGTCGAAACTACCAGCTGTTCTGCAGGAGAAAGATGAGGCTTTCTGCTCCCATTAAGATTGACAGCCTCGGAAACCCTGTATAGGATCACTATGAGTTGAAACTAACTCCTTGGCACATAATGACAACAATGGTCCAGTTCCCATAGCCTCAGGTTCCTCATTTATGAAATGAGGAGATCATTATTACCTATTTCATTGTGCAATTCTAAGAAATAAATTAGCTGATATGTTTCAATTGATTTCTGGAAAATGTTAGTTTACTAAAACACCTAGCTATTGTTAATGTCATTAATATTATTAGATGTCACACTGTACAATAAAACATTAGGCCAAAAGGTTGGTTTGAACCACAAGTTTGGAGATTCAAACTCATTAACCATGCACAAGGTCCCTATGA
>NW_006413594.1:5215-6314 GCF_000296735.1 Chrysochloris asiatica | reverse complement strand
CAGCTCAAGAAGATAAAGCCAAATATTACAATGAAATGTGCAAAGATCTGGAATCAGAAAACCAAAAAGGAAGAACGCGCTCAGCATTTCTCAAGCTGGGGGAACTGAAGAAAAAATCCAAGCCTTGACTTTTGTTATTGAAAGATTCTCTGGGCAAATTATTGAATGATGCAGAAAGCATCAAGAGAAGACTGAGGAAAACAGAGTCACTGTACCAAAAGGAAATGGTTAATGTTCAACCATTTCAAGAGGTAGCATATGAACAAGAGCCAGTGATACTGAAGGAGGAAGTCCAAGGTGCATTGAAGGAATTGGCGAAGAACAAGGCACCAGGAATTGATAGAATAAATATTGAAATATTTCAAGAAAGTGAGGCAGCACAGGAGGCACTCACTCCTCTCTGCCAAGAAATTTGGAAGACAACTATCTGGCCGACTGATTGGAAGAGATCCGTATTTGTGCCCATTCTAAAGAGAGGTGACCCAATGGAATGTGGAAATCATCAGACAATCTCTTTGATATCCCATGCAAGGTAAGTTTTGCTAAACGTAGTACAGAAACGGCTATAATCATACATTGACAGAGAACTTCCGGAGGTTCAAGCCTGATTCAGAAGAGGCCGTGGAATGAGGGATATCATTGCTGATGTCTGATGGATCTTGGCTGAAGAGAATATCAGAAAGATGTTACCTGTGATTTATTGACTACACAAAGGCTTTTGATTGTGTGGGTCATGACAAGTTATGGACAACACTGCGAAGTTTGAGTATTCTGGAACACTTATTTGTGCTCGTGAGGAATCTGTACATGAACCAAGAGGCAGTGGTTCGAACAGAACATGGTAACACTGACTTTTTTAAAATTAAGAAAGGTGTGTGACAGGGTTGTATTTCTTCACCATACTTATTCAACCTGTATGCTGAGCAAATCTAAGAAGCTGGGTTATATGAAGAAAAACGTGGTATCAGGATTGGAGGAAAACTCATTAACAACCTGCGATATGCATATGATACAACCTTGCTTGCTGAAAGTGAAGAGGACTTAAAATATTTACTGATGAAGATCAAAGAGCACAGCCTTTGGTATGGATTGCATCTCA
>NW_006413594.1:1555-4900 GCF_000296735.1 Chrysochloris asiatica | reverse complement strand
ATTGGCCAAGTGGCAGCATCGATGGACTCAAGCGTGGCAACAGTAGTGAGGTTGGCCCAGGATCGGGCAGTGTTTCGTTCTGTTGTGCATAAGGTCGCTATGAGTTGGTACCGACTCAGTGGCACCTGTGAACAGCAGCAACATACCTGGCTGCCTCTCACTCCTCTCTGATTGGGAAATGGATACAAGGAAACAAGAGGAAGTTGAGAATGCTGAGGTCTGTGAGAAACAGAGCCCATGAAGAAACAGGGCAGGAAGGAGCAAGGTAGGTTGGGCAGGAGGAGTTAGAACAGATCCGAGACAAGGAGAAGAGGCACCCAACAGCCATTTGGTGGCATCATTTTGCAGTCCTGTCTGTCAGCGACCTCCCAGCTGCTGCAGATGTGCTCCATCCCCTAGCTGCCAACTCACACCTGTCATTCATTCATAAACGTTGATTTCTCTCTCAATCCAAAAACGAATGCATCTCCTGGTAGCAGTACTGGCGCTGACTGGGCAGGGGGCCACTTCTAGCTGGCACAGGGAAACTGGCCGAGGAGTTTTTACAGCCCTGTCTGAGGGAATGATGTGCCTCAAGCTATTGCTTCATAGCCAGTTTCCAAGCTGGAAAATCCACATTGTTTGCCTGCATTGTACAGATAAGGTCAGCTCAGGCACGCTGCTTCCTCCAGTTTAGAAGGAAGGTGTGACTTCTCTAGTGGATTTATTTATGGAGACTTACATCCAGGATGATCATAATAGCAATCATTGTCTCGTGGTGCTGCGGTTATAGAAATACAAGTATGTAAAGAACAGAAATGTTCTCCTCGTAGTTGAGGAGACTCAAGGTGCAAATTCTAGGCACTGGCTTTAGTAGAAGGTTCCCTCTCTCTCTCTTGGTTGGTTCTCGGGAAGGTCCTTGTTTCTTTTAGCTGCTGTAGGCCCAGAGTCTTTGGTCCCCTGGTGATCTCCAGGTGGTATCTACCTTCCCAACATTAGTGCTTACTCCTGTGTCCAGTCTGCTCTGTTTAAGAACTCAGAAGTGATTAAATTGAAAGGAACACTACAGTAGCTGCTAACCAGAAGGTTGGTGATTTGAACCCACCAGCTGCTCTATAGGAGAAAGATGTGGCCGACTGCTTCCGTAAAGACTGGTGGTGGTTGTGTGTGGTGGGGTCACTTCTGATCATACAGCACCACACCAGGAGTCCTAGAGATCCTGTACGGGGTTTGTAGTTGTTGTTAGGTGCCATCTAGTTTGTACTGACTTGTAGTGACCCTATGCACAACAGAGCGAAACACTGCCTGTCTCTGGGCCAACCTCACAATTGTTATTATGTTCGAGCCCGCTGATGCTGCCACTGGGCCAATCCATCTCTCGGGGGGAGGGGGGAGGGGGGCTGCCTCTTCTTGCTAGGAACCCTCCTCTTTACCAAACATGATATCCTTCTCCAGTGACTGGTCCATCCTGAGTATGTGCGAAGTATGAGAGATGAAGTCTGGCCATCCTGGCCTCCAAGGAGCACTCTGGCTGCATTTCTTCTAGCGTAGATCTAGGCTGTAAATCTTTACAGGAACAGAAAGCCTCATCTTTGTCCAGTGGAGCAGCTGGTAGTTTCAAACTGCTGACCTTGTGGTTAACAGCCTAAGGAGTAACCCACACTACACCACCAGAGTTCTGTTGTTGTTGTTAAGTACTGTCAAGTTGGTTCCCACTCATAGTGATTCTGTTTAGGGTTTCCAAGGAGTGACTGGTGAATTTGAACCCCTGACCTGTAGTTCAAACCTACCTTTCGGTCCAGTGCATTATCCCATACCAGAACTTCATAAAGATTACAGCCTTGGAAACCCCACGGGACAGGCCTGTTCTGTCCTGTAAGGTCTCTCTGAATTGGAATCAACTCAGTGGCATTGGGTTTAATGGGCATTTAGGACACAGCCTACACTGATCAGGTTTCATTAACATAACCCAGAAACTCCTGTTCCCAAATGGGAAACATCCATCAAATTTATATAACCGAGACCCACTGCTGACTCACATCAACCCTACGTTGTTGATAAGTGTTGTCGAGTCAGTTCTGACTCAGAAACCCTATGTACAGCCGAGTGAAACACCACACATCTCCCAGCTGCAGCTCCACTTCAGCCCATGGCTGCTGCCATGGTGTCTAATCCAAAGAGAGGGTCTCCCTGTTTTTGTCTGTCCCTCCACTTTACCATGCATGATGTCCTTCTCCAGGGACTGGTCCCTTCTGATAATCTGTCCAAAGTATGAGAGATGGTGTCTGATCATCTTGGCTTTTAAGGAACATTCTGGCTGCACTTCTTCCAACACAGATTGGTTTGTTCAGGACAGAGTAGAACTGTTCCCGTGGCCTTCATGCCTGTGATCTTCAGGGAAGTACACTACCTTACCTTTTTCCCAGGGATCAGCGGGTGAATTCAAACTGCTGACTGTGGGCTTGGCAGGCGCAGGAGCACCCCACGGCACCCAAGGCTCCATTTGACCCACAACATTAGCTAACAACACTTCAGTTCTTGTTATGTTCCAGGTGCTGGGCTAAGAACTGCAGAACATCCCCTCTGCTCTTCTGTGAGCCTTGTTTCAGAAGTTAATACATACTCGTATACAACCCAAGTCCCCCTTGATACGGTGCGTGTTATTTGCATACTCGGGAAGAACATTATTCTGAGTAACTGTGAACAGGATGATTTTGTATAAGTGTGGTGACAGCTAGTACATTGAGTGCAGGCATGGGTACAATCACCCAACTTTAAAAAGTAGTTCTCCCTCCCCCTCCTCCTTACTTACTCCTTCTTTTTTATCCCTTTCATATTTTTCCGAAGAATACACTTAAAGTCTCCTAAATTAAATGCAGGAGTCCTGGTAGTGCAATAGTTAAGCACTCAGTTTCTAACCAAGAAGTTGACAGTTTGAACTCATCCAGGAGTCCTGGTGTGGTGTTGTGCGTTAATGTCCTGGACTGCAAAGTTGGTTCAAACTTATCAGCCGCTCCTCGGAAACTCTATACAGGGGCATTGTGACTCGTAACTGACTCAGTGGCACTTAGTAACAGTAGTTCTATTGGAGAAAGGCCCAGAGATTTGCTTCCATAAAGATTACAGCCCAGAAGACCCTACGGGGGTAGAGTACTTCCACAGTGTCACACTGGGTAGCTGTCAGTTGGAACAGATTCAATGACACCTAGCAACAGTGCCGAACAGCAGCAATTACACAATCATCTCCAGTGAGATGGCACGGGAGGCACTCACTCATCTCTGCCAAGAAATTTGGAAGACAACTATCTAGCCGACTGATTGGAAGAGATCAATATTTGTGCCCATTCCAAAGAGAGGTGACCCAAC
>NW_006413594.1:0-500 GCF_000296735.1 Chrysochloris asiatica | reverse complement strand
AGGATATCATGTTTGGTAAGGTGGAGGGTCAGAGAAAAAGAGAAAGACCCCTAGCAAGATGGATTGGCAAAGTGGCAGCATCAATGGGCTCAAGCGTGGCAACAATAGTGAGGTGGCTGTGTATAAGGTTGCTATGAGTCGGTACCGACTCGATGGCACCTAACAACAGTAACAACTCCAGTACCTGTGTGTCCATTTGTCGTACAGTAGTGACTCACCTGAGCCCAGATGTGGCTGTAGGATAAGTACTGGACTGCTAACCATAAAGCCGGCAGTTCTGATCTACCAGCTGTTCTTGGGAAGCCCTGTACAGGTCGCTCTGAGTCAGAACCAACTTGATGGCACCCAACACTAACAACAGTGACTTGCATCCTGCTGTAGTGCTGAATGTGGTGTTGGTGAAGAATATCGGAAGTATCATGAAGTGCCAGAAAGAACCAACAAATCTGTCTTGGAAGAAGTACAATCCAGAATGCTCCTTGGAAGTGAGGATGGGGAGA
>NW_006413593.1:2417-5526 GCF_000296735.1 Chrysochloris asiatica | reverse complement strand
CTGAGATCTAGATAAGCATCACTTAGTAATGTGCCCCTATCACAATTCTAAACTCCTGAGAGAGATTCTGATAGGCTCCATTGTGATCAGGGCCACACCAAGCAAGGCGTTTCTTGTGGTGCAAATCACAAGGCTAAATTTCATCTCCACAGGTGAGTGGGAGAGTTCATGGGTGGTGTAAATGGTTAATGTGCTTGATTGTTAACAGAAACTTGGTTTGGTTCTGCCTGGAGAAGCCTTGGAAGAAAGGACTGGGAATCTACTTCCCAGAAATCATCTATTGAAAACCTAATGGAGCACACAGTTCTACTCTGACACACACATGAAGTTTCCAGGAGCCATGAATAGAGCTGACTATATGACAACTTAATTTTTTTAGGTGGGCAGGAGTCCTGATGCGGCATTGTGGTAGGATACGCTGGATTGCAAAGCCAGTTTGAACCACAAGGTCATCAGTTCAAGCTCATCAGCCACTTCTCAGAAATTCTCACAGGGTTGTTATGGGTTGGAATCACCAGATTCTGCAGCATTTAACAACAACAACAATAACAAGGGAACTAAAGTTCTTTGAGAGGACTTGGGCTAGAGTAACTCCCCAGGAGTGAATAGTATAGAAGACTTTATATTACTAGATTGATTTAAAGGGGACTTTGACAGGTATATATGTTTGCATACTGGTCTGTTTTTTTTTCAAGGATTGTATTCTTTTTGACATGTTGAGCAATCTCTCTCCTGAGACTTGAGAGGCTTTTGGGAATATCATATATCATAGTTAATTGCTTGTTCAGTCTGGCTCTTCTTGCCAGTGCATCACCATTCTGCCATATTCAACAGTCTTTTGGGTGATGTGGTGTGAATGTGTATAGCTCACTGCTAATAAACAAGGGTCTACTTGACTATTTCTGGACTTTATTTTTAATGAATGAAATGAAATCCTGAGTGGTACTATGGCTTCATTTTTTTTTTTTAATTTCTAAGCAAATTAACACTAGTTTAGTAAATACGTACTTAAATGTCTTGATTTCATTTCATTTAAAAATATTTGAAGAAATTACAGCATAGAATCTTTTCAGCACATTTGACTATAGGCCCATTTAGTAACACATTCCATGTAGGAATATGATAAACTAAAAAAAAAAATTAGTGTTTTTAAGTGAAGATTTCTGAATTTCTTAAGTAACTTAGGAACTCTTTTACTGAATGAGTAGTTGTGTATTTCTGTATCTATTTGGACGAGGATCCTAGCAAATGTGTGAAACCATTTGTCTGCTGTGAGTCAAATATTGCTCTCTGGGGGTTGCAATAATTCACACATCCTCCTTTTTGAGAGAAAAAAGAGAGGGAAAGTGCCTCTCTCTTTTCTTAATAGAATATGTGTTTTCGTTGATCAGATTTTGGAAATAAAATTTAGGGTTGTTTTCCCCTCCAAGTTTTGCCTGCCTTTTGGCTCATATATTTATCTTGCCAAGAAGCTTTAAAAAAAAAAATGGAATAGTCTATATTTTGAGATACCATCTTCAACCAAGATGTAAACTGTGAACATCTCTATAATTTTGATTTAAAACACTTGGAAAGCATGTCGTTTTTGCTTGCTGGTGTTGATATGACTGCATTTTTAAATTAACATTTTCATTTAAATCGCTTTAAGATATTATATTTCTTGTGGATGAGCTGCCAGAAGCATCTCAGTGAGTAACAGAATGCAAAGACAGTGGATAGCCTTTTCTTTATTTGATTAGCCAGTTCTAGGAGGTATGTAAGACTTAACTGTGGCCCTAATAATATACCACATAGGCATTACTGAAAATCCTCTCTTACTATTGGTCTACATGCAAAATTGAATACTATTCTATAGGGGAAAATACTCAAAGTATTTATAATGAAAATGAATTTGAGATAATGTTGAGTTTAGAAAGTCTACCTTTCTTATTGCGGATACAGCCGGTGATTCTAAGTATTTTCATCCCTGTTCTGTTACTACCTTGAAACATGGACTTCAGCAAGATGCTTAACCATTTTGATGTTCTTATTTCATAAAAGTGCATGACATTTAATGGTTGCTCTCTTGAGGGATGGATATCAACAAACTGAGCTCCTACTGTTGTTTTTGGTGGTGGTGGTGGTTTTGTGCTGTAGAGTTGGTTCTGACTCATAGCGACCCTGTACAGGGTTTCTGAGGATGTAAATCTTTACGGGAGCAGAAAGCCTCTTCTGTCTCCTGCAGAACAGCTGATAGTTTCGAACTGCTGACCTTGAGGTTTGCAGGCTGATTCATAACCACTACGCTGTTGTTTTTAGTTGCCATCAAATCAGTTCCGTCATGGTAACCCCATATGTAACTAAACAAAAGAATGTTTGTAATACAGCAGCATCCCATGATCACTGTCATATTTCAATGAACGGTTACAGCCAGGCCACTGTGTCAATGCATCTCATTGAGGGTCTTTTTACATTTCTGGCCCTCTACTTCTCCAAAGGGGAGCATGGTGACTTGGAACGATAAGCACTGAATTGTGAACCACAAAGTTGGCGGCTTGAACCCACCAGCTGCTCCTCAGGAGAAAGATGAGGCTTTCTGCACCTACAGAGATGTATTGCCTCAGAAACCCTATACAGGTTTACAGTGAGGCAAAACCAACCTGACGGCGCTGGACAACAACAACTTCCCCGAACATGATATGCCTTTCTAGAAACTGGTCTTACCTGATATTTCCTAGGTAATATTATTCTGATGCATAGGGCTTTCATTGGTTAGTTTCTAGGAGTGGATCACTAGGGATTTCTTCTTCATCTGTCTTATTCTTGAAGCTCTACTGGAGTGAATTCACTATGGGTGATTCTTGGTACTGGAAATACTGGTGGCATGACATCCAGCACATTAAACCTTGCAAACCAGTACAATATGACAGACAAACTGACAGGTGGTAGTAAGTCATTTATACTGCCAAACTTAAATGGTTGGTGAAGACATGTATCTGAGGTTAAGTTAAAAAGTATAGTTACAAAATAATTTTGGATAACTGATAGGAATACCTAAAAGGGGTTCTAGAACGTACCTGAAATAGGCCTTTGTGGAGCCTTTGCAGTGTATAGGACCTTAGGTGGAATC
>NW_006413593.1:0-1172 GCF_000296735.1 Chrysochloris asiatica | reverse complement strand
ACACCTTTCCTGATTTAAAACCATTCAGTGTGTTTTTGTTCTGTTCAAACAACTGTTTTTTGGTCTATGTACAGGTTTCTCATGAGCACAATTAGGTGTTCTGGAGTAATCACTCTCTACAGTGTTGTCTATAACTTGTCATGATACACGTAGTCGAAAGTGTTTACATAGTCAATAAAACACAGGTAAACATCTTTCTGGTATTCTTTACTTTCAGCCAAGATCCATGTGATGCCAGCAATGATATCGCTAGTTCTATATACTCTTCTCAATCTGACTTGAGCCTCAGGCAATTCCCTGTCAATGTACTATTGCAGCCATTTTTTTCATGATCTTTTGCAAAACTTTATTTGCATGTGGTATTAATGATATTGTCCAATGATTTCCGCATTCTGTTGGATTACCTCCCCTTGGTATGGTCATAAATATGGATCTCTTCCAGTCAGTTGGCCAGGTAGCTGTCTTCCAAATTTTTTGGCAGAGGTGAATGCTGCATCACTTTGTTGAGAGATTTCAATTTGTATTTCATCAATTCCAGAGCCTTGTTGTTTGCCAATGTCTTCAGTGCACATTGCACTTCTTCCTTCAGTACTATTGGCACTTGATCACAGGTTACCTCTTAAGAAGTTTGAACATCAATTATTTTTGGTACAGTGACTCTATGTATTCTTTCCAACTTCTTATGATGCTTTAGGCATCATAGAACGTTAACTAAACAAAATATCAAAATGCAAAACTGTAGCATCTTAACATATCCTCCAACTAGATCTGTACACTTTGATAGGCAGTGTTCCCATTTCTCTAACCCTTCCTCAAGAGTCCTGGTGTGGTGCTGTGGGTTAATGCACCAGACTGCAAAGCCGTTTGAACTGCAAGGTTGGTGGTTCAATCTCACCAGCTGCTCCTTGGAAACCCTATACAGGCTCGCTATGGGTCGGAACCGACTTGGTGGCACTTAATAACAACAACCCTTTCTCAAAGAATTTTGTGTTCTTTAATATACACCTTGTCAAAGCAGGAGATTAGGCATCTTTGCAGGACTCAAATCTTCCTCCTTTTTTTTTTTTTTCATTTCTTTCTTTCTTTTTTTTTTAATTTAAGGTTTTTATTGTGGATTGAGTGAAAGTTTACAGGACACATCATCAGTTTCACATTCAACAATTCATATAACT
>NW_006413592.1:7492-9159 GCF_000296735.1 Chrysochloris asiatica | reverse complement strand
ACTGAACATTGTAGGGCTTAGCTTGCAGCTTCATTGCTGATTTTCCCTCACCCTTATTGGTGATGGCCGTGGTCACTAATCAGAGTGTGTATTCCCATTGAGGTTTAGTCTTGGAAGGGGGTTTACATTGAGGGGACCCGACCACTTGCCTTGATGTCTCCTGGGCAAGCAACTTGCTTGTTCTTGTAGTAAGTCCTCTGCTTTTTTGATCTTTGCTGTTATTGCTGTGTGAGATGTTATCTCATTGTTTTGATTTGCATTTCTCAGATGATGGCTAAGGCAGTGGTGCAGTGATGTTTGCCATCAGCAATACCACAGAATACTAGGCAAAGCAGATCCAGGGCAGAGCTCCAAAACTCAAAACCACAGAGACAGGAATATTTCAAAAGTTTGAAGGCTTATAGATTGTGGAACTTGAAGCTGAAGTAAAAATTTGCGTACTTTTGAATCTGCCGGGCTGGGCTCGAAGGCCCGGAACTGACATCTTGGTTGAGACCAAACGGGAAGACCAAGCGGGAGAGCAGAAAGACCATGGAAAAACGCCGTGGGACCCTTGAAGCAAAGGTGGACAATACACTTGATCAGTTTTGCTTTGTTCTGGTTTTCTTTTCTTTATTTTTGGTATCTGGTCAATGGCATGCCCACTGTTTGTGCATCACCATTCTGGTGACTAGAGGAAGAGCCTGAGTGAGTGGACACCCCCCACCCTCACCACTGCTGGGTTCTTCTGACATGCATGGGTACAGATACTCATCCCAAGAGCAGACCCTGAAAGTTTTTTGTTTGATTTTTTAATATGGGAAAGGACAGCACAGGGCTGTAGAGAGGGAAAGAGAGTTTAAAACCAAAACAGGCTGAAAATTAAATTAAAATCTGAGGTATAGCATAACAACCAATACTGGCATCTTGAAATCTCTCAGGCAGCTTTGAAAGCAAGAAGCTGAAAAGAGGACATTAAAGTCATACTCATATTAGGCTACAGATTTTTTTTTCCTTCTCTCCCTCCTCTCCCTTTCCTGTGATTATAGACTGCAGTATTCAGTCTCGTTTTTTTATTTTTTCTCTTGTTTTTCTTCGCTGGAGCTATTTTGCTGTTATATGCTACCCCTTATACCTTTGGAGGACACTTTGTTTCCCTATATTACACAAGAAGAGTAAGCAATTGCTGCCATATAGCCAAGCTACAATCACACTCTATAAAACACCAAAACTCAGGCAAGAACCAATACCAACTGCCTTATACCAGGGAAACAGACAACACCAGTGAATGTTACTCCGAGTTAAGCAATAAGAAGAGTGAAAAGGGAAGCCCACATCCTGATCACATCTTCCTGGAAGCCTTCAGAAAGCATAAAAAATACCAAAGCACATACTCAATTAAGTATTAAGGCCACAGATAAACATGAGACATGTCCAAGAAGCAAAAGAAGATGACCATTTCAGCACATGTCCAGAAACAAGATAAAATGTCTGAGACAAATGACCTAGAGGCAGACCTGAACTACATTATAGAAGGAGGGCAGGCCTTAGAAATGCCTGAGAAGGAATTCAGAAAAATTCTTATAAATTGTTTCAAAACACATTATAATGGAGTTGAGAAAAATAAGGAAGAAGTCAGGAAAGTGCTACAGGAACAATCAAATAAGATAGATACAGCATTGGAAACA
>NW_006413592.1:4038-4777 GCF_000296735.1 Chrysochloris asiatica | reverse complement strand
TAAACTTTAAGGCAAAAAACAGCATAATAGATAAAGATGGACAGTATCTCATGATTAAAGGGACAATTGAACAAGATGAAATAACCATAATAAATATCTATGCTCCCAATGAAAAGAGCTACAAAATATATAAAGCAAATGCTAATAGATTTGAATAAATAAATAAATCTACAATAATAGTGGGTGATTTTAATACACCACTTTCAAAAATGGATAGAAGAATCAGAAAGAAACTTGACAAAGACACAGAAGAACTAAACAACACAATCAGCCAACTGGACCTCATATATGTGTACAGAATATTCAACTCAACAACTACATAATACACAATCTTTTAAAGTGCACATGGAACATTCTCCAGAATAGACCATGTTTTAGGCCACAAAACAAATTTCCATAAATTTACAAATATCAAAATACTACAAGGCATCTTCTCAGACCAAAATGATTTGCATTTCTCTCATAGCTAGTGATTGTGAACATTTCTTCATATGTTTGTTGGCTGCCCGGGTGAAGTGTCTGTTCATGTCCTGTGTCCATTTTTTAATTGGGTTATTTGTCTTTTGCTTGTAGAGATGTTGTTGTTGTTGTCAGGTGCCATCGAGTCGGAACCGACTCATAGCGATCCCATGCACAGCAGAACAAAACAATGTCCATCCTAGACTAACCTCACTACTGCTGCCACACATGACACCATCAATGATGCCACCTGGCTGATCCATCTCGTTGGGGGTCTTCC
>NW_006413592.1:0-1123 GCF_000296735.1 Chrysochloris asiatica | reverse complement strand
TCTGATATCCATTTTGACCTTTTCCTTCTTTCTTGTCTTCTTAATGACTTTTTGTTCTCTTCATGTATGATGATCTTGATGTCATCCCACAACTCTCTGGTCTTCGGTCTTTAGTGTTTAATGCATCAAATCTGTTCTTCAGATGATCTCTAAATTCAGGTGGGAAGAGGTGTTGTAGTTTCCTATATTTTTAGAAATGAGTACCTTATCTGATGTGTTGTTGCTAAAGTTTTTTTCCCTTTCTGTGGGTTCCCTTTTTACCTTTTGGTGAAGTCTTTTAATGCACATAAGTTTTTTATTTTTAGCAAGTCTCACTCATCTATTTTGTCTATTTTTGTTTCTGTACTTATCAAAACATTTGGTAGTCTGTATATGCCCTGAATTAGCACCCTCACTACTGTCCTTATTTTTTCATTGATGAGTTTCATATTTCAGTGATTCACATTTAAGCCTTTAATCCATGCTCGGTTTGTTTTTGTATAGGGCATGAGGTAAAGGTCTTGTTTCAGTCTTTTACATATTGCTTTAAAGTTCTGCCAACGCCATTTGTTATAGAGACTCTCTCCTCCCCATGCAATATGTCTAGGCACTTTGTCAAAAATCATTCGGCTGTATGTGGTTGGGTTAACTTCTGGATTCTCAATTCTGTTCCATTGATCAATGTATCTTTCATTGTACCACTACCAGGCTGTTTTGGCCACTGTGGCCATGTAATACATTTTGAAATCGGAGAGTGAGAGACCTCCAACCTTGTTCTTCTTCTTAAGCTATTCTTTGCTTGTCCTGGGTCTCTTTGCTTTCCATATAAAGTTAGTAATTGTCATTTCCATCTCTTTTAAGAATATTGTTGGAATCTGGATTGGGATTGCATTGTATGCATAAATTTCTTTGGGCAGTACTGACATTTTCACAATGTTGAGTCTTCCTGTGCAGGAACATGGTATGTTCTTCCACTTCTGTAGGTCTCTTTTGGTTTCATGTAGGAGTGTTTTGTAATTTTCTTTGTATAAGTCCTTTGTTTCTTTGGTTACGTTTATTCCTAAATATTTCATTCTTTGTGTGGTTATTGTAAATGGTATTGCTTTCCTAATGTCCTTTTCAGGACTATCATTATTACTACATA
>NW_006413591.1:4862-5609 GCF_000296735.1 Chrysochloris asiatica | reverse complement strand
TTTCTACTCCCGTAAAGATTTACACCCTTGGAAACCCTGTACAGGGTTGCTATGGGTCGGACCCGACTCAATGGCACTTAACAACAACAACAACATGTGATAATGGGAGAACATTAGTTTTACATTCACCCTATTGTATATTGTATATCATTTCATTGCCTTGGTTACAATCCCCTCCATCCATCATCAACCAACCAAAGGGTATACACTACAAGCCTGCCTCCCGGTGGTCAAGAAACAGCCCCTCTCCCTCTCTGGGTCTAAAGATCCCAGCCGCTCCATCTCTCCACCTCATCCTCTCTGCCTCCATCTCTGGCATCACTGCTTCTCTGGGTAGGGTTCCCCATTCTGCTCTTCTCCCTTGATGGTCCCAGGGACCTTCGCTCCTAGACTGCAAAGTTAATCACTCCCTTCCTTGCTACAAAACGTCTACTTTTACATTTCCAACCCTCAAAATCAGTCCTGATAACAGTTATTCACAAGAGACCTATCCGCATTTCCTTTCATCAGCCCCGCCCAGACAGACTGTATACTACTCAGTGGAGATTCTGCTTTCCTTCATGCCCTCTGGATCTAGGTTCCTTCTTGAAAGCTTAGTAAGCCAGTCACTTCTTGCCTTTGTAGCCCCCACTTTGGGTAGCCAATGTCCAACTTGCCCATCCCTGTCTATTCTGTGTGTGGAGGGGGTGGGAATGATCCTCCCTGTAAAGATTTGTTCCATCTTTTGAGCTACTGCATCCATAGGTA
>NW_006413591.1:2025-3192 GCF_000296735.1 Chrysochloris asiatica | reverse complement strand
CTTGTAGAGGTGTTGTAGTTTCCTATATATTTTAGAAATGAGTCCCTTGTCTGATATGTTATTGCAAAAGATTTTTCCCATTCTGTGGGTTCCCTTTTACTCTTTTGGTGAAGTCTTTTGATGCACATAAGTTCTTAATTTTTAGTATGTCCCACTCATCTGTTTTGTGTACTTTTGTTTGTGTGCTTTTCAAAATGTTTGGTGGTCTGAATTAGTGCCCTCACATTTGTCCCTATTTTTTCATTGATGGCCTTCATAATTCTGGGATTCACATTTAGGGCTTTAATCCATGCTGAGTAGGTTTTTGTATAAGGTGTGAGGGGAAGGTCTTGTTTCAGTCTTTTGCATATCACATTACAGTTCTGTCAGCACTTCCCCATGGTGTTTTGTCAAAAATCAATTGGTTGTAGATGGGTTAATTTCTGGATTCTTGATTCTGTTCCATTGATTTATGTATCTTTCATTGTACCAGTACCATGCTGTTTTTTACCACTGTAGCCATGTAATAAGTTTTGAAATCAGGGAGTGAGAGGTTACTAACCTTATTCTTCTTCTTAAGCAGTGCTTTGCTCATCCTGGATCTCCTTCCTTTCCATATAAAGTTTGTAATTGTTTTTTCCATCTGTTTTAAGAATGTAGTTGGAATTTGGATTGAGATTTGCATTATATGTGTTAATTGCTTTGGGCAGTATTGACATTTTCACGGTGTTAAGTCTTCCTATCCAGGAGCATGGTACATTCTTCCATTTCTGTAGGTCTCTTGGTTTTGTACATTCCATGTTCTGATTTTCAGTGGATGTTTACAGATGTTTCTTTTCATTTTGAGTTATGCCCCATGAGCAAATGAAGGTCCTGAGGGCTTTACTCTTTACTCCATTCATATCATCATGGTCAACTCTACTTTGAGGAAGCAGCTCTTTCCCAGTCGCATTTTGAGTGCCTTCCAAACTGAGCGGCTCATTTTCCGGTACTATATCTGACAGTGTTGCTCTGCTATTCATAAGGTTTTCAGTGACGAAATATTTGGAAGTAGTTTGTCACTCTTTCTTCCTAGTCTGTCTTTGTCTGGAAGCTCATCTGAAACCTGTCCACCATGGGTGACTCTGCTGGTATTTAAAATACCGGTGGCATAGCTTTCAGAATCACAGCAACTCACAAGCTACCACA
>NW_006413591.1:0-765 GCF_000296735.1 Chrysochloris asiatica | reverse complement strand
GCATTGAAGGAATTGGCAAAGAACAAGGCACCAGGAACTGATGGAATAAAAATTGAAATCTTTCAAGAAAGTGAGCCGGCACAGGAGGCACTCAACGGAATGTAGGAATCATCAGACAATCTCTTTGATATCCCATGCGAGTAAAGTTTTACTAAAGGTAATACAGAAATGTCTGCAAGCATACATTGACAGAGAAGTTCCATAGGTTCAAGTCGGATTCAGAAGAGGCCGTGGAACGAGGGATATAATTGCTGATGTCCGGTGCATCTTGGCTGAAAGCAGAGAATATCAGAAAGATGTTTACCTGTGCTTTATTGTGTCGATCATGACAAGCTATGGACAAAAGTGCAAAGTATGAGTATTCCGGAACATTTTATTGTGCTCATGAGGAATCTGTACCTGGACGAAGA
This sequence comes from Chrysochloris asiatica, assembly GCF_000296735.1. Classification (NCBI taxonomy): domain Eukaryota; kingdom Metazoa; phylum Chordata; class Mammalia; order Afrosoricida; family Chrysochloridae; genus Chrysochloris; species Chrysochloris asiatica. The sequence goes on along the minus strand of NW_006413591.1, from coordinate 355 downwards.
GACAGTTGTTCAAACAGACATTGGGAACACTGAATGTTTTAAAATTAAGAAATGTGTACGACAAGGTTGTATTCTTTCACCATGCTTATTCAGCCTGTATGCTGAGCAAATCATCTGAGAAGCTTGGATATATATAGAAAAAAAAAATGGTATCAGGATTGGAGGATGACTCATTAACAACCTGTGATATGCAGATGATACAACCCAGCTTGCTGAAAGTGTAGATGACTTAAAATATTTACTGATGACTTTAAAATATTTACAGCCTTCAGTATGGATTACATCTCAATGTAAAGAAAACAAAAATCCTCACCACTGGACCAATAAACAACATTCTTATCAAGGGAGAAAAGAT
>NW_006413590.1:5917-6682 GCF_000296735.1 Chrysochloris asiatica | reverse complement strand
GGAGAAAGATGAGGCTTTCTGCTCCCGTAAAGATTTACAGCCTCGGAAACCCTGTATAGGGTTGCTATGAGTCGGAACCGACTCCACGGCATATAACAACAAGAGTTATGAGGAGTCCTGGTGTGGCACTGTGGGTTAATGCGCTGGACTGCCAAGTTGTTTGAATCGCAAGGTCGGCGGTTCAAGCTCACCAGTCACCCCTTGAAAACCCTATACAGGTCGTCATGGGTCGGAATCGACTCGATGGCACTTAACAACAACAACAACTGCCCTCTACCGCATTTCAATTCTTGCAAATTGACTGCCACCCCAATGTCACAAATCTGACCTGGCTTCCATCATTCTATAGGCATACACGGAGTCCTGGCATGGTGCTGTAGGATAAATGGACTGGACTGCCAACCACAAGACTGGTGATCCAACTCCACCAGCCACTCCTTGGAAACCCTGCCTGAGGTTGCTATGATTCGAAACAAATTCAATGACACTTAGACAACAGTAGGCATATAAGAGTCGCCATGAGTTGGGATTGACTCACAGCAACTAACAACAGGGTATATCAGACTCAAAATGAGGGTTAAGTACGTGTATATAGAAGAAGAAAAAAAAGGAGGACCTAATTTGAGGACAATTTGAGCATTTGTTGTTGTTAGGTGCCATCAAGTCAGTGCCAACTCACAGTGAATGAAACACTGCCCGATCTCGGGATCTCACTACTGTTGCCACACTTGAGCCCATCAATGCTGCCACTTGGCCAATCCATCT
>NW_006413590.1:0-4752 GCF_000296735.1 Chrysochloris asiatica | reverse complement strand
GGCAGAGATGAGTGACTGCCTTCTGTGCCACCTCACTTACTTGAAAAATTTCAAGTTGTATTCCATCAATTCCTGGTGGCTTGTTCTTTGCCAATTCCTTCAATGCACCTTGGACTTCTTCCTTCAGAATCATTGGTTCTTGATCATATGCTACCTCTTGAAATGGATGAACATTAAGTATTTCCTTTTGGTACAGTGACTCTGTATTCCTTCCATCTTTTATTTTTTTTAATGTTTTATTGTGAATTATGTGACAGTTTACATGGGAGAACATTAACTTTACATTCATCCTATCATATATCGTTTCGTTGCCATGGTTACAACCCTCTCCATGCATCTATGCATCATCAACCAACCACTGGGCACACCCTGCAAGCCTGCCCCCTGGTTGTCAGCACATAGCCCCTCTCCCTCTCTGGGTCTAAAGTCTCCAGCTGCTCCATCTCTCCACGTCATCGTCTCTGCCTCCATTTCTGGCGTCGCTGCTTCTCTGGGTAGGGTCCCACTCTCTGCTCTTCTACCTTGATGATCCCAAGGACCTCCGCTCCTAGACTGAAAAGTCAATCACTCCCCTCTTTGCTACAAAATGTCTACCTTTACATTTCCAACCCTCACAATCAGTCCTGATAACAATTATTCATTATTGTATCACAAGAGACCTATCTGCATTTCCTTTCATCAGCCCCACCTAGACAGATTGGATACTACTCAGTGGATATTCTACCTTCCTCCATGCCCTCTGGATCTAGATTCCTTCTTGAAAGCTTGTAAGCCAGTCACTTCTTGCCTTTGAAACCTCCCCCCACCCCCCCTTTTTTGGATAGCCAGTGTCCAAGTTGCCCATCCCTGTCTACTCTGTGTACGGAGGGAGTGAGAATGATCCTTGCTGTAAAGATTTCTTCCCTCTTTTGAGCTACTGAATCCATAGGTGTAGGTCAAGTTCATCAAATTGTATTAGATTACTTTTTTTCCCTCTTCTTTCTTCTTCTAGTTGACTTCTATCTTCTCTTGATGCTTTCTGTTATCATTCAATAATTTGCCCAGAGAATCTTTCAATAACGAAAGTCGAGGCTTGACTTTTTTCTTCAGTTCCCCCAGTTTGAGAAATGCTTAGTGTGTTCTTCCTTTCTGGTTTTCTGATTCCAGATCTTTGTACATTTTGTTGTAATATTTGAGCATAATATTTATTAAATAGTATTACTTAGCAAAATAAAACCCCAAACCATATCCACTGTCCTCAAGTATATTTGGACTCACAGTGACTGTACAGGACAGGACAGAACTGTCCCAGAGGGTTTCCAAGACTTTTGTAATATTTCCAAAAGCCAGCTGGTCCATCCGTCTCCCAATGAGCAGTGACCTTTAGGTTAGCAGGCAAGTGCTTAACCACTGTACCACCAGGGATCCTTATGTTGCAAAATAAATAGTAATAAACTACACCCTCCTGAAAAAATAAGACTTGACAAGTACCTTATCACATAGATGGGTGAGATCGGAAAGCTGTTCCTTACAGTAAAAAATAATGACAAATAAGAATGATGAAGGTAGAAAGTCACCAGTGGCTATTAAACTAATGAATGAGTTTTCATTTTTTTTCAAACATTAGAACTTATTTGTTGGGTTTTATAAATAAAAATTATCCTGACCTGAATATAAGCACTTGTGAAAAGTTTTCCAGAAAGAAATGATCAATTTCATTTTATAAGCTTTTAATATCAGATGTTTTTGTAAGGACACTGGGAGAACAGGGAACATGTAATATCGACTTACTGGGTGGATTCTAAGAGTGTACAGCCTTGAAGTGCCAGGCTCAAAATTACTTCCTGTGCCCAAATTTTCTAAAAGTGTTGTTATTACTGTTGTTAGGTGCCATAGAGTGGGTTCCAACTCATAGCGACATCATGCACAACAGAATACTGCCGTCTGCACCACCCTCATAACTGTTGTTAAGCTTGAGTCCATTGCTGCTGATACTGTGCCAATTCATCTCTTTACAGGTCTTCCTCTTTTTGGCTGATCCCTCCTGATAATATGTCCAAAATATGAGAGTTGAAGTCTTGTCACCTGGCCTCCAAAGAGCATTCTGGCTGTACTTCTTTCAACACAGGTTGGTTTGTTCTTCTAGCTCATGGTACTTTTAATATTCTTCAGTCTTCCTCCAATGCTGTTGCCATGTTATTTTTCATATAATTCAGCTTGACGAATTATTTGCTCAGCATACAAAATGACTAAGTATGGTGAAAGAATACAACCCTGGCACACACCTTTCCTGATTTTAAACTATTCAGTGTCCCCTTGTTCTGTTCAAACAACTGCCTTTTGCCAACAGTAGCTTCCTAAACTCAGTCTGTCTTCAAAGCCTGATCCCTATTTCTTTCTTTCTTCTTCTTCTTCTTCTTTTTTTTTTTTAACTTTTTATTGTTAATTGGGTGAAGGTTTACAGAGAAAAATCAGTTTTCTACTCAACAATTCATATACATTTTATTTCATGTCATTGATTACAATCTCCACATATCTTATCCTACTTTTTCTCTATGTTTCCAGTTACTAATCCTCCTTCTTTCCTAACCCTTCTGAACTTTGTCTTTGGGTAAACGCTGCCCTTTAATTAACTGGTTGATTATCTCAAGAAGTCTTCCCTAGTATTACTGTTCACATATAGACATATCTGCTAATAGAGAACAATCTGTTGTTATTAGGTGCCATCGAGTTGGTTCTGACTCATAGCGACCCTGTATAGGGTTTCACAGGAGTGGCTGGTGAGTTTGAACCACCAACCTTGTGGTTCAAATGACTTTGCAGTCCAGCACATTAACCCTCAGTGCCACACCAGAACTCCTAATAGATAGATCTATAAGTGAGTTCAGTTCCAAACTCGAAGGGTGACTACGGGCCCTAGTCTCAAGGGTTCTACTATTCCACCAGTCTCTAGCCATCTAATATGCCTGGTCTATTTTATAATTTTCAGTTTTTCTCCCACTCTTGGATAGAAAAGTTTGATAAGGCACAGGCTGGACTTTTATATCATCTCAAAATATCTCCCCAGAGATCATGAATTAATTATAAAGGGAAAACTACAGTAGAGAAACAGACATCTTTAACCAACTGATCAAGCCAACGACCACCACCAATATTAGGACACATGATCATCATGGGCATCTTGCATGGAGAAAAACACATCACTTTTATGGTACTCCTGCCAAAAGTGTACTACCAGAATATAATCACACAGAAGTGTCAATCAGATTCAAATTAAGACACATTCTACAAAATACCTCTGTAGGATAAGCATTGGACCACAAGTCGGTTTCAACTGCCAGGCCAGTGATGAACTCTCATCAGCCGTTCCTCAGAAGCCCTATAAGGGTCGCTATGGGTCAGAACAAACTCAATGGTACTTAACAACAACAACAACTCTTGAAAATATTAATATATAAGGATATAGGCAAAGTATTGAATGATGCAGGAAGCAGAAAAAGATAGGATGAATACAGAGTCACTGGTCCAAAAAGATTTGGTCAACATTCAACTATTTCAGAAGGGAGCATATGGTCAAGAATTGATCACATTAAAGGAACACGCCTAAGCTGCACTGAAGGCAATGGTCAAAAACAAGGATGCAGGAATTGCTAGAATACCAATGGAAAGGTTCCAACAAACTGATGTGAAAGAGAGAGGCTGAAGAACTGCTTCAGATTAAAGGAGGGCAACTCAGTGTAATGAGTGATAATGGGTTGACACATGGACTGGAAGAGAAGACACAAAAACAAATACATAACATCACTGTGCTAATATTAGTATTAAATTTCCTAATTTTGATAGCTGTACTTTTGGCTATGTAAGAGAATGTCTGTCATCAATAGGCTTGTGTCTCCCCAAAATACGTGTCAACTTGGCTGGGTCATGATTCTAAATGGTTTGGCAGTTACATAATGATGTAAATGGCAACTATGTGACAATCCCCCATGACGTGGTTTGATCTGATAAACCAATATGAGGATTAAGGGTGAGTTGCAATACTCTTAATCCCATCACAACCCTGATCTGATATAAGGGAAATACAATGAGAGAAAAGTGAGCAAATAAAGGGGGACATACTACCCCAAAAAACCAGGAGTGGAGTGTGTGCTTTGGAACTGGTTCCTACACTGTGAAACTCCTAGATCCAGAGGAATAATGGTAGCAAGACCCATGGAGATCGCCAAGGAACATCAGGGCTATAGATGCCAAAAGGTGCCAAGGATGATTCTCCAGAGCTGACAAAGAGAGGAAGCCTTCCCCTAGAGTTGGCACTCTGAATTTAGACTTCTAGCCTCTTAAATTGTGAGAGGCTCAATGTGCTTATTAAAGTCACCCACGGAGGTATTTCTGTCATAGCAACACTAGAGAACGAAGGCAGGTGACTATAGGGGAGCCTGAGCTAGTGGGCACCTGAGCCCCACCCTTGGAGAGTTCTACTATGCATGTGCACAGATCTCCTTGAAATTTAAAGAGACAGTTTATAATTAAAACCAAATGGCTACAGCCGGCTCTGAACTGTTTACAACTAGAAAAAAGGCCTTAACGGGGATTGTGGAGTGGGACAAGCAGACAAAAAAGGAAATAGGCTGAAAATTAAATCCTAAGTTATGTCAAAACGACCAACAGTAGCATCTTGAATTTTCTCAAGAAGAAGAGTGAAAAGGGAAGCCCATTTCCTGATCACATCTACCTGGAGGCAATCAGAAAGCATAAAAAACACAAAAATGCATA
>NW_006413589.1:16312-17548 GCF_000296735.1 Chrysochloris asiatica | reverse complement strand
CCCCTTCTTCTGTCTGTCTGTGTATTCTTTTGCTATCTCTATCGCCGCCAGGTATCTCCTCCTCATGAACCAAACCCCTATGTCGAGGCCGGTCCCCGACAGTTGAACATGAATCATTTCCTTTTGGTACAGTGACTCTGTGTATTCCTTCCATCTTCTTTTGATGCTTTCTGAATCATTCAATAATTTGCCCAGAGAATCTTTAATAACAAAAGTAAAGGCTTGAATTTTTTCTTCAGTTCCCCCAGCTTGAGAAATGCTGAGTGTGTTCTTCGTTTTTAGTTTTCTGATTCCAGATCTTTGCACATTTTCTTGTAATATTTGACTTTATCTTCTTGAGCTGATCTTTGAAATTTTCTGTTCAGCTCTTGTGCCTCCTCATTTCTTCCATTTGTATTAGCATCCCTACTCTGGAGATTTCAAGAGGCAACCTAGATCCAGAGGGCATGGAGGAAGGTAGAATCTCCACTGAGTAGTATACAATCTGTCTGGGTGGAGCTGATGAAAGAAGATGTGGATAGGTCTCTTGTGATACAATAGTGAATAATCGTTATCAGCACTGATTGTGAGGATTGGAAATGTAAAGGTGGACATTTTGTAACAAAAGGAGGGGAGTGATTCACTTTGCAGTCCAGGAGTGGAGATCCCTAGGACCATCAAGGGAGAAGAGCTGAGAGCAGGACCCTACCCAGAGAAGCAGTGTCACCAGAGATGGAGGCAGAGACGATGACGTGGAGAGATGGAGCAGCTGGGGACTTTAGACCCAGAGAAGGAAAGGGGCTGTGTGCTGACGACCGGTATCAGGCTTGCAGGGTATACCCATTGGTTGGTTGATGATGCACTGAGGGAATTGCAATCATGGCAATGAAATGACATACGATAGGATGAATGTAAAATTAATGTTCTCCCATGTAAACTATCACATAATTCACAAAAAAACATTAAAAAAAAAACAAAAACAAACAAACAAACAAAAAAAACCCCAATGATACTGAAGGAAGAAGTCCAAAGTGTATTGAAGGACTTGGCAAAGAACAAGGCACCTGGAATTAATGGAATAAAAATGGAAATCTTTCAAGAAAGTGTGGTGGCACTGGAGACACTCACTCATCTATGCTAAGAAATTTGGAAGACAACTATCTGGCCTACTGATTAGAAGCGATCTGAATTTGTGCCCATTCCAAAGAAAGGTGACCCAACAGAATGCAGAACTCATTGGACAATCTCTTTGATATC
>NW_006413589.1:15829-16212 GCF_000296735.1 Chrysochloris asiatica | reverse complement strand
CTGAAACCTACATGCTGAAACCTACATGCTGAAGCCTATCTGATGAAGTCTACATGCTGAAACTTAAGCATTGAAACCTACATTCTGAAACCTATGTGATGAACTCTACATGCTGAAACCTAAGCATTGAAACCTACATGCTGAAACCTACATGCTGAAACCTAGGCATTGAAGCCTACATGCTAAAATCTATGTGATGAAGTCTACATGCTGAAACTTAAGAACTGACACCTACATACTGAAACCTATCTGCTGAAATCTATGTGCTGAAAACTCTACTTACTGAAATTGCTGTACTTTCTGCTGTGTGTGTTCTCAACAATAAACAAATTAGACTCTAAAAACAAAACAACCCCCAAAATGTTCAGATGCCCATATCTCTC
>NW_006413589.1:587-5064 GCF_000296735.1 Chrysochloris asiatica | reverse complement strand
TAAACAACATTCTTATCAATGGAGAAAAGATTGAAGTTGTCAAGGACTTCATTCTTCTTGGATCTACTATCAACCCTCAAGGAAGCAGCAATCAAGAAATCAAATGACGTATTGCATTAGGAAAATCTGCTGCACAAGACCTTTTTAAAATGTTGAATAACAAAGATGTCAGCTTGAGGACTAAGGTGCGCCTGACCCAAGCTATGATATTTTCAGTAACCTCATATGCATGCAAAAGCTGTACAGTGAATAAGGAAGACTGTAGAAGAATTTATGCTTTTGAGTTATGGTATTGAAGGAGAATATTGAAAGTGCCATTGGCTGCCAAAAGAACCAATAGATCTGTGTTGGAAGAAGTGTAGTCAGAGTACTCCTTGGAGGCCACGATAGCCAAACTTCGTCTTTCATACTTGGGACATATTCTCAGGAGGGACCAGTCGCTGGAGAATATCATGCTTTGTAAGATGGAGGGTCAGAGAAAAAGAGGAAGACCTCCAGCAAGACCGATTGGCAGAGTGGTATCATGGCAACAATTGTGAGGTTGGCCCAGGACTGTGCAGTGTTTCATTCTGTTTTACATAGGGTCTCTATGAGTCGGTACCAACTCGATTGCACCTAACAACAACAGCCTTAAGATTCATGAGTCTTTATGGTCATTTTCGGATATACACAAGCATTATTGTCCTTGTTCTCACTAGGTGCCATTGGTTCTGACCCTATGCACAAGAAAAGGAAATGCTGCCAAATGTTGTTAGGAAGATGGTGCTGTTTACCAAGCGTAATGCTCTTCTCCAGGGACTGGTCTCTACTGACAACGTGTCCAAAGCACGAGCACATAGTGTCACCTACCTTGCTTCTAAGGAATGTTCTGGCTGTACATCCTCAAATACAGATGTGTTCGTTTATCCAATAATGATTGGTACTTGCAATATTCTTTGCCAACACCACAATCCAAATGCATCCATTCTTCTCTGGCCTTTCTTATTCATTATCCAACACTCAGATGCATATGCTGACATTAAAGATGCTATATAGCTTGGATCAAGTGCTCCTTAGTCCTCAAACTGACCCATCTTTGCTCTTGAACACTTTAAAGAAGTCTTTTGTAGGAGATTTGCCTAGTGCAACACGTCACTTGATTTCTTGTCTGCTGCTTCCATAAACAGGTATTATGGCTCCAAGCAACATGAAGTCTTTAACAGCTTGGATCTTTTCTCCATTTATCATGAAATGATTTATTAGTCCAGTTGTGATTATGTTTGTTTTCTTTACATTGAGGTGCTGCAATCCATACTGAAGACTGTAATATTTGAGCATCACCAGGAAGTATTTTAAATCCTTCCTTCCAGTAAGCAAGATTACATCATCTGCATATCACACGTTGTTAGGAGTCTTCCTCCAATCCTGATGCCATGCTCTTCTTCATATAATCCAGTTTCTTGAATTCTTTGCTCAGCATACAGATTGAATAAGTATGAGGAAAGGATACAACCCTGGCGCACACACTTGCTGATTTTAAACCATTCAGTGTTCCCTTCTTCTGCTCTGATAACTGCCTCATGGTCCATGTACAGGTTTCATGAGCACAACTAAGTGCTCTGGAATACTCATTCTCTTCAATGTTGTCCATAGCTCGTCATGAGCCACACAGTCAAAGTCATTTCATAGTTAATAAAGCAAGAGTAAACACCTTTCAGGTATTCTCAGCTTCAGCCAAGACCCATTTGGATCCTCTTCTGAATCCTGCTTGAATTTCTGGTAGCTCTCTGTCTGTGTACTGCTACAGCTGGTTTTAAAATTATCTTTAACAAAATTTTACTTGCAGGTGATATTACTGGTATTGATCACTGATTCTCACATTCGGTTGGCTCACCTCTCTTTGGAATGGACACAAATATGGCTGTTTTCCAATAAGCTGGCCAGATAATATTTTTCCAAATTTCTTGACACAAAATGAGTGTGCAGCTACATTGCTGCATCAGTTTGTTGGAATCTTTCCATTTATATACAGTAGATTCCTGGGGCTTTGTTTTCTAACAATGCCTTCAGTGCAGCTTGGACTTCTTCCTTCATTGGATGGTACCTCTTGAAATTCTTGAACATTGATCAATTCCTTTTGATACAGTGACTCTATGTATTCTTTCCATCTTCTTTTGGACACATTTCATATTATATATATATTGTTTTTGTTAAGTACCACCGACTTGGTTCTGATTCATAGCAGCCCTGTATAGGGTTTCCAAGGAGCTGCTGGTAAGTTTGAACTGCCAACTTGGCAGTTCACACCGACCTTGCACTCAAGTGCTTACCCTACCATAAGGCTCAGGGTTGACCTTCATCAACTGCCGGGTGAAAACTGTGTAGGTCAGGGACCCGTAGGGTTGCAGCTCACTCTCTCAGAAGAATAGTCAAACATTCTGAACAAAATTCTGAGGCTGAGGCCCCCAAACAAGTTGTTGTGCTTGGTGACGAGCAGCTAAGAGGTCTCATAACGTTTTATTGCTCTGGATGGGGCCTCTTGACCTTCCCCCAACTGAAGATTAGCTCTGAGCAAGCTCTGATGTACTTCAAAATGCTGCCGCTCTCCTCCATCTCTGAAGCCAGGGGCTGGAGCGGAGCTGAGCTTGCCAGGTGACCTCAGGGGCCTCTAGGAAATGACTGGGTGCATTAGACCCTGGGCTGTAGCTCTTGTCTCTGGTACAGTGGGGTATAAGTAATTCATGAAGGCCAGAGACTTAGGAAACCAACACCCAACAAAATAAGCCTAAGGGACCCTTTACAAGAGCCTGGGTGCCCCTGCCTCCCACCTGGCTCTCCCTCAACTGGCCGGTGGCTGCCTCTCTTGGAATTTGATGACCAGGGCACAGGGAGGGACTACCCATGCCTTCCAGCCAAGGCTTAAAGAGTTTCATAAACTTTGAGGGATTCATCAGAAAACCTCCCATGAAGTCAGCAGGCCTGGGGAGGCTCAGCTCATGAAGGTGAGGGGAGGGGGATGCAGATCAGGCAGGGGCATCTGTTGTGCCTCATGTTAATTTCACTCAAAGGAGATTCAGCAGCGAACCCCAACAATCCTGCAGGAAGTCTCCACAGCCCCAGAGAAGCCCATCTCTTTGTGTATCTGTATAAATACCCCAATAAACAACCTCATGACTGACCAGTGGACAACTCACACTGGCCCTGAGGGTTTCCAAGGCTGTAAATATTTACCAGGCAGATTGTCACACCTTTATCCCTCAGAGCTGCTGCTGGGTTCAAACCACTGACCTGACAACAGCCAGGTGCTTTAGCAACTGCACCACATCTGCATATTAAATGGACTCATGGCACCCCCGTGTGTGTCAGAGGAGAACTGTGCTCCACAGGGTTTTCAGTGGATGATGTTTCCTAAGTAGATTCCACTCATGGTACACCTGTGTGTGTCAGCGTAGAACTGTGCTCACAGGGTTCTCAGTGGATGAGTTTTCATAAGTCGATCCCACTCATGGTGGCCCCGTGTGTGTCAGAGGAGAACTGTGCTCCACAGGGTTCTCAGTGGATGATTTTTCATAAGTAGATCCCGCTCATGGTGTCCCATGTGTGTCAGAGTAGAACCGTGCCCACAGGGTTCTCAGTGGATGATTTTTCATAAGTAGATTCCACTCATGGTACACAGTGTGTGTCAGAGTAGAACTGAGCTCCACAGGGTTCTCAGTGGATGATTTTTCATACATAGAGTCCAGTCAATCTTTATGGGAGCAGAAAGCCTCATTTTTCTCTCAACAAGCAACTGGTGGATTTGAACTTCTGATCTTGTGGTTAGCAGTCCAGTGCTTAAACTGAAGCACCAGCAGGTCTCCTTATAAAAAGGGTTGTTGTTGTTGGTGGTGGTTATATATGCCGTGGAGTCGGTTCCGACTCATAGCGACACTGCATGGGGTTTTTGAGGCTGTAAATCTTTACGGGAGCAGAAAGCCTCATCTTTCTTCCACAGAGTGACTGGGGGATCAGAACTGGTGACCTTGTGGCTAGCAGCCTGATGTGTAACCACGGTGCTACCAGGACACCTCATTTTGTTGTTGTTGTTAAGTTCTGTCGAGTCGGTTCCTAGGTTTATTTGTTTATTTGTTGCTCACACAGCGAAAGAGTGCATCTTTGTCAAACTGGATGCTCCCACCCTGCTGGCCGGCCTCAGGAACCCCTGTATGGTTTGCTCTGGATGGAGAGATAGGGGCCAAGTGACGTGACTCTCTTCCAAACACAAGAGTAAGAGGAATCCTGCGGTCTTGCATGTCTCCCTCTCCCTGTTGGCTGGTGCGCAGCGATAGCACTGATGGAAGCCATTTTACCAGCTTGGATCCTGGACCCAGCAAGAGGACCATGAGGAAAACAAACAAACTTACCTGCAGTGGGCAAGCCAGGCAGGGCAGGAGCTGCAGTGGGCAAGCCAGGCAGGGCAGGAGCTGCAGTGGGCAAGCCAGGCAGGGCAGGAGCTGCA
>NW_006413589.1:0-390 GCF_000296735.1 Chrysochloris asiatica | reverse complement strand
CTGCAGTGGGCAAGCCAGGCAGGGCAGGAGCTGCAGTGGGCAAGCCAGGCAGGGCAGGAGCTGGCCTAGACACCCTTCATTTCCCTCCTAGTCTTGTTTGATTTCTGCCTGTTCTTGCTTTGTACCAGATTGCTCTTTCTGAGCTATCACTTGCCTTTTCTCCTTGAGAAGCTAAAAATAAATCAACAAATAAAACACTTGCTTTCAAGCCAATTTCAGATTGCTCTGGTATTTTCATTCCATAGGGAGTGAGCTTGTAGATATCATTTGGCAAGTTTATGTATTTTTCGATAGCTCCCAAATTTGAGAGTTAGGGTTTCCAGATCTATCGTATACAGCGGCAGCCCTGTCTCTCTCTCTCTCTCTCTCTCTCTCTCTCTCTCTCTCTCT
>NW_006413588.1:5169-6300 GCF_000296735.1 Chrysochloris asiatica | reverse complement strand
ATATATATATATTGTGGTTGTTATGTGCAGTGGAGTCAGTTGTGACTCATAGCGACCCTGTACAAGGTTTCCGAGGCTATAAATCTTTACGGGAGCAGAAAGCCTCATCTTTCTCCCATGGAACAGCTGGTAGTTTCGAACTGCTGACCTTAATGTTCACAGCCTGATTCGTAACCACTACACTACCAGAGCTCCTATATACATACATATGATATATATATATCAGTGAAATATCTTCTAGCATCACAGCAACATGCAAGCCACCACAGTATGACAAACTGACAGACAAGTGATGTGGAACTGTAATGTTGGCAAGCAAATACACGATGGACTTCCAGGAGAACAAACAAATCTGTCTTGGAAGAACTACAACCAGAATTCTCCTTAGAATCAAGGATGACAAGATTCTGTCATCATTTACTTTGGTCACATTATCAGGAGGGACCAATTCCTGGAAAAGAACATCATGCTTGGTAAAGAAGCGAATCAGCAGAAAAGAGGAAGATCCTCAACAAGATGGATAGAGACAGCGGCTGCAATGATGGGCTCAAACACAGGAACAACCGTTAGGATGACACAGGACTGGGTATTGCTTCATTCTGGTATGAGTTGGAACTGATTCAGCAGCACATAACAACAATAACAACATTATGCAGCCATGTGAATGAATGAAGTACTACTTGTTAACAATATGGAAGAACATCAACATAATAATGAATGAAAGAAGCCAGACAAAAAGAGGTGCTTATTTTATGACTCCATTTATATAAAGTTCAAAAAGAACCTTCTGATGTTAAAAGTCAAAACAGTTATATTGTGAGAAGAGGAAGAGTGTAGCGACTAGAGAGAGGCACAGCAGAGAAGCTCTTGGGACACTGACAATGTTCTAATCATGTGAGTGACCCACTTTCTTATAATTCATTGAAATATAGATTTCAGTTTGGGGCAATTTCCAGTATGTTATTTGTAAGTTAATATTATAAAGCTATGACCCAAGCCACGGTATTTCAATAACCTCATATGCATGTGAAAGCTAGACAGTGAATAAGGAAGACTGTAGAAGAATTGATGCATTTGAGTTATGGTGTTGGAGGAGAATATTGAAAGTGTCATGGGCTGCCAAAAGAACCA
>NW_006413588.1:1773-2354 GCF_000296735.1 Chrysochloris asiatica | reverse complement strand
GATGATTTGCTCAGCATACAGGTTGAATAAATATCGTGAAAGAATACAACCTTGTCGCACACCTTGCTTAATTTTAAAACACCCAGTGTTCCTATGTTCTGTTTGGACAGCTGCCTCTGGGTCCATGTACAGATTCCTCATGAGCACAATTAAGTGTTCCGGAATACTCATACTTCGCAAAGTTGTCCATAGCTTGTCATGATCCACACAATCGAAAGCCTTTGCATAGTCAATAAAGCACGGGTAAACATCTTTCTGATATTCTCTGCTTTCAACCAAGATCCATTGGACATTAGCAATGATATCTCTCATTCCACGGTCTCTTCTGAATCTGGCTTGAACCTCTGGAAATTCTCTGTCAATGCATGCTTGCAACTGTTTCTGTATTACCTTTAGCAAAACTTTATTCACATGGGATATCAAAGAGATTATCCGATGATTTCCGCATTCCATTGGGTCACCTCTCTTTGGAACGGGCACGAATATAGATCTCTTCCAATCAGTTGGCCAGATAGTTGTCTTCTAAATTTTTTGGCAGAGATGAGTGAGTGCCTCCTGTGCCACCTCACTTTCTTGAAAGA
>NW_006413588.1:0-498 GCF_000296735.1 Chrysochloris asiatica | reverse complement strand
AAATATCCTTTGAGATGTAACACTCTTTACTCTTTTCTGAAACCTTGTTTACAACAGTTCTCTTCTACACCGTAGCTACTTTGCTTGTGAAGGCCTTTATCTGGGTCATGTTGGTTTCCAGTTTACCTGTGTTGTTAACATTAGGTTTAAGGCTGTCAGATGAGATACTTTTATAAAATGTTATCTTAGATGATCTTGAGATACGACTTCCCAAAAGTTCTTTGAGATATTAGTCCTATAAATTGCTGTTCCAACAATTTCCATTTTGGAAAATGAAAATGCTCTTGAGCATATTATTGTCTTAGAAATCACTTAAAAAGCAGTTCCTTGGACTTTTTTTTAATCCAAAATTTGCCAAACTTATTTGACCACAGAGCACTTTTCCCAAATAATATTTACTAAAAGCAAATAACCCAATGTGTCACTGTGATGCTGGAAGCTAAGAAACTGGTGTTTCAAATACCTTCAGGGTCACTCATGGTAGACAGGTTTCAGCAG
>NW_006413587.1:5502-6710 GCF_000296735.1 Chrysochloris asiatica | reverse complement strand
TGTTTCTGTTTTTTTTTGGCACATTTCAGTAGTTACCTGTGGCCTTAATACTTAGATGGGTGTGTATTTTTTATGCTTTCTGATTGCCTCCTGCTAGATGTGATCATGATGTGGGCTTCCCTTTTTACACTTATTACTGAGAAATTTCAAGTTGCAACTGTTGGTCATTGTGACATAACTCAGGATTTCATTTTTGGTCCATTTCCTTTTTAGTCTGCTTGTCCTGCTCCACAATTCCCATTCTGGCCTTTTTGCTAGTGATAAACAGTTCAGGGTTGGCTGTTGATGTTTTGCACTGCTGTTTGGTGTTAAGTGGAAACTGTCACTTTAAATTTCAAGGGGATCTGTGTCCATGCGTAGTAGAACTCTCTGGGGGTGGGGTGAGGTGTTTACTCACTCAGGTGCCCTCTGTAGTCACCAGAATGGAGCTGTGCATACAGTGAGAGACCAATGAACAGATACAAAAAAAAGCATGTCCACACCTGTATCTCTGTGGTTCTGTCAGGCATCCATGGCTGCTCTGATCCTTCCCCCTTGGTCTTGCCCATGGTGGTGGCTCTGGGAGCAACTTAGTGTCTTGAATTAGAAAACAATGAATTTATCGCTTCTGCTGCAAATTCCCCTAGCTGTAAGCCTTTCAACCTTCTAAACATTCCTTTATATGTGGTTCAGAGTTATGGGAGCATCCCCTGAGCTTGGTATTCTGGTATTCTGTTTTGTTGTTGACGGAGCTCCTCACTGCACTTCCACCTGATCCTCAATCTTGTTTGTTCTTCTCCATAGGGTTTTCAGTGCCTGTTCTTTTGAAATTAGATTGCCAGGCCTTTTCTTCCAAGGTGCTTCTACTTGAACTTCCCACCTTTCAGTTAGCAGTTGAGCATGTCCCCATCAACATCTGCCTATGTAAAATCTACCCATTTTTAGAATTTGATTTTTTTTTAACAAGAAATGGGTGAAGGTTTGTATTTACTTTTCAAAGCCCATTTGAATTTTACTTTTCTATGAATATATATGACTCCTGGTGTGGTATTGTAGAATAAGGACTGGACTAGTAACCACAAGGTCAATAGTTCAAAACTACCAGCTGCTCTTTCCCAATACTGAGTTTCTATGAGTCAGCAACAACTCAGTGCCACACAGCAACAAAAGAACTATGTAATGCAAACTAAAATATATGTGTGTGTATATGTATGTGTGTGTGTGTGTGT
>NW_006413587.1:3032-4297 GCF_000296735.1 Chrysochloris asiatica | reverse complement strand
CTTCCAAATATTTAGTAACTGAAAACCTTAAGAATAGCAGTGGAACACTGTCAGATAGCACCAGAATATTGTTAGGTACAATGCCAGAAGATGAGCCCTTCAGGATGAAAGATACTTAAAATAGGACAGGGAAAGAGCTGCTTTCTTGAAGTAGAGTTTACTGTCATGGCATGAATGGAATAAAGCCTTTGAGATCTTCATTTGCTGATGAGGTACAACTAAAAATGAAGAGAAACAGCTGTAAACACCTATTAATATTTGGAACAGGCAATGTCCAAAGTATGAAACTAGGAAAATTGCAAATTGTCCAAAATGAAATGGAATGCATAAACATTGATACTTTAGATATTAGTGAGCTGAAATGGACAGGTATTGACCATTTTGAATCTGGCAATCACATGGTTTTACTATGCTGGGCATAACAAATTGAAGAGGAATGGCGTTGCATTCACCATCAAAAAGAACATATCAAGATATGTCTAATTATAATGGTGTATGTGATAGGATAATATCCATACACCTACAGGGAAGATCACAATTATGGAAATTATTATAAAGTACAATATTATAAATTTATTGTAATACCACTGTTACGGAAATTTGCACACCAACCACTAAAGCTAGTGATGATGGAATTGAATAATTTTATCAACTTCTTCAGTGTGAAATTGATCAAACATGCAGTCAAGATATATTGATAACTACAGGTGGTTGGAATGCAAAAGTTGGAAACAAAGAGGAAGGATCACTAATTGGGAAATATGACCTTGGTCATAGAAACAATGCTGGAGAGCACATACAGAATCTTGCAAGACCAATGACTCTGAAAATTCCTGTTTTAAGCATCATAAAAGACAACTAGTGGACCATACTAGATAGAATGCACAGAAATCATATTGACTACATCTGTGTAAAGAGACGATGGAAAAACTCCATAGGCCAGGGACAAACTGTGAAGCAGACCATTAATTGCTCATATACATATTCAGGCTGAAGTTGAAGAAAATTAAACCTATGAGAGCCAAATATGACCTTGAACATATCCCAATTTAGAGATCATCCGAAGAACTGATTTAGTTCATTAGACACTTAAGACCGAAGACCAGAAGAGTTGTTGAATGACAGCAAGTACATTATACAGAAAGAAAGAAAAGATCTTTAAGAAGACAAAAAAGAAGGCAAAGACAAACGGATTTCAGAAGACCATGAAACTAGCTCTCCAGTGTAGAGATGCTAAAGCAAATGGTAGAAATGAGGTAAAAGAG
>NW_006413587.1:0-792 GCF_000296735.1 Chrysochloris asiatica | reverse complement strand
GTTGTCCACACACAGCCTCTCTTCCTCTCAGGGTCCAGAGTTCTGAGCTGCTCCATCTTCCCACGTCATCGTCTCTGCCTCCATCCCTGGCATCACTGCTTCTCTGGGTAGGGTTATGTTCTCTGCTCTTCTCCGTTGATGGTCCCAGGGACCTCTGCTCCTAGACTGCAAAGTTAATC
Organism: Chrysochloris asiatica; assembly: GCF_000296735.1. Lineage (NCBI taxonomy): Eukaryota > Metazoa > Chordata > Mammalia > Afrosoricida > Chrysochloridae > Chrysochloris > Chrysochloris asiatica. The sequence goes on along the minus strand of NW_006413587.1, from coordinate 613 downwards.
ATTCCCCTCCCTTTGCCACAAAATGTCTGCCTTTACATTGCCAGCCCTTAAATCAGTCCTGATAACCGTTATTTGCTATTGTATCGCAAGAGACTTATCAGCATCTCCTTTCATTAGCTCCGACTATACAGAATGGATACTACTCAGTGGAGATTCTACCTTGCTCCACGCCCTTTGGATCTAGGTTCCCTTTTGAAAGCTTGTAAGCTAGTCAGTTCTTGCCTCTGTAGCTGCCCCCTCCCCCCCCATTCTGGGTAGCCAATGTCCAAGTTGCCCATTCCTGCCCTCTCCATGTGCCGAGGAGGTGGGAATGATCCTCGCTGTGAAGATTGATTTATTCTTTTGAACCATTGCTTCCATAGGTGTATGTCAAGTTCATCAAATTGTATCAGATTATTATTTTTTCCCTCTTCTGTTTGAGCTCTGATCATACAGTATTGAAGCCATGTCAAATGGGCATTATCTGCAAGTGTGGGTGTACTTATACACGTAACCTCTCTTCTTACCAGTTGGACACTTCACTCTTCACTCTAGTTCTCTGTGGCTATGCCGCTGACTCTGGGTCCAAGAGTACCCTGGACTTGGCACACTGCTGGCTAACCAGGTCTCCATC
>NW_006413586.1:4147-6630 GCF_000296735.1 Chrysochloris asiatica | reverse complement strand
CCAATAGATCTGTTTTGGAAGAAGTGCAGCCAGAGTGCTCTTTAGAGGCCAAGATGGTCAAACTTCGTCTCTCATAAATTGGACATATTGTCAGGAGGGAGCAGTTGCTGGAGAAGGATGTCATGCCTGATAAGATGGAGGGTCAGCGAAAAAGAGGAAGACCCCCAATGAGATGGATTGGCCAGGTGGCAGCATTGACTCAAGTGTGGCAGCGGTAGTGAGGTTGGCCCAGGATCAGACATTGTTTTGTTCTGCTGTGCATGTGGTTGCTATGAGTCGGTTCTGACTCGATGGCACCTAACAACAACAAACACCGTCAAAAGCTTTTGTCTAGTCAATAAAGCATAAATAAACATCTTTTTGGTATTCTTTGCATTCAGTCAAGATCTATACATTGTCAGCAATGATATCCCATGTTCCGAATCCTCTTCTGAATCCAGCTTGAATTTATGACAGTTCTCTGTCAATGTACTGCTGCAATTATTTTTAAATTATCTGAAGCAAAATTTTACTTGGATCTGATATCAATAATATTGTTCAATGATTTCCTCATTCTGTTGGGTCACCATTCTTTGGGATGGGCACAAATACAGATCTCTTCTAATTGGTTGGCCGCATTTCTTGGCAAAATGAGTGAGTGCCTCTAGTGCTGCATCAGGTAGTTGAAATACTTCAATTTATATTCCATCACTTCCTGTAGCCTTGTTTTTAGCCAATGTCTTCAGTGCAGTTTGGACTTCTTTCTACAGTACCATTAGTTCTTGTCCATATGGTACCTCTTGAAATAATTGAACATGTATCACTTACTTTTGGTACAGTGACTCTGTGTATTCATTCCATCTCCTTCTGATGCTTTATGTATCATTCAATATTGTATCCATAGAATCCTTTAATACCACAAGGCAAGGCTTGAATTTTTCTTCAATTCTTTCAGTTTGTGAAATGCTGAGTGTGATTTTTGTTTGTTTGTTTTGTTTTGTTTTCTAACACCAGGTCTTTGCACAGTTCATGGCAAGATCCTGGTTAGAAAGGCCTTATAAATGCTATCAATTGCATTATATCCTAATTTACTGTGTTTGTGGCCTCTGATCCTACCATTCACAGTTGAATTTTCTCAATGCTCAATGTTTCAGATTCCTGGGCACAGGGATCAGATTGCCCCAACCTGTGTTTTCTCACTATGCCACATTTCAGGGCCCTTGCCAACCTATTACAAGTCTGTCAGTACACCAGGTGCCCATCTATTCCAAGTACCTGTAACAGGAGGTGCATTAACAGATTGTGAAATCTGTTCATTTAAGTTTTCCCCTGAATGTTGTGGACTAAGCAGTTATCCCTCAGGGGGCAAATAGGCGTAGCAGACACTGGGTAGATGTGATCAGCATATTCCTTATTCAGTATATCAAGGCGGATCAATTTTATCTTCAAAACACTTCCAAATCTGTATCCTTCTCGCCATTATTAATCTGAATGTCCTGGTTCAAGTTCTTCTCTTCTTTCATTTACCCTGTTGCAACAGATTAGTGCTCTCCCTAATTGATCCTTCAAATTTATCTTCTGTAAGAATAACAGAGTGATTTAACAAAAACATAGCTCTGGCCTTAGTAGTTTTCTACTGAAATCCCTTCAATGTTTCCCTTCCTTCTTCTTCCTAGGAAAGATTTCATGTTTCTTTAACCCGACTTTCCTTCTTTGTGGTGATCTCTCTAGCCTTTTCTATCTGTCTGTGTCCTTGCCTCAACTATCTTTCCTGAATTGAGCATATGACCAGTTTTAAGTTTATTTAAAATATCTCTGTATTTCTTGAATAAAATTTGTAACTTGCTCTTAACTAAAATATTAGATGAGTCCAACTTTTTATTTGTTCCTTTTAAAAGGAATCCAAAATAGCTAACCAAATTAAGTTGTTCTTTACCTCCACATGATTAATTGCTCCTCCCTGAGGGTCAGTGTTCCGTCAACTGTGACTTGGATGATTGCAAAGCCTCCTAATTGTCTGCTGTGCTCTAGTCTCATCTCAGCTCCAATTTATCTTCGAGATTTGTTTCTCTAAAACATCTATCTGATTATGCCCTTTCTGTTTAAGAATCCAAGACCCTCTTTAGTCTTATTTTTTGCTGCTTCTTTCCTCTCACAACTAAAGGTTTTCTTATTTACGTCCCCTGTATTTGGCAATGGACTCTAATCTGCAAGATGATATTACTGCTCTGCTCATGATTCTGGAGAATATTACACAGATTTAGGTTTTGGTGTCAACTTCTGTCTGTTCATTTAATGCAATCTAATTATTTGAAAACTGAAAAATTCAGTCACTTACTCTGGTGTTTTCCTTAATACCACCAAGCTATTGCTTAGCCTAAACTCCTAGCCTAAGTTCCAAGTCAGTGATACACAGTACTTCTGGGGTGAGATTGGACTATATTAATTTTTTCTTTAAAAAATGTTGAGAATACACACAGTAAAATGCACCAATTTAACAATTT
>NW_006413586.1:0-3952 GCF_000296735.1 Chrysochloris asiatica | reverse complement strand
GGAAACCCTATACTAGGTCAATATGTGTCAGAACCAATTTGATGGCACTTAACAACAACAACAACAATACACATATCATTTAGTGACATGGTTCACAGTCTTCAAATTGTGCCACAATTCTTATCCTCTTTTTCTGAGTTTTCCCACCATCATCAACATGAATTTACTGACCACTCCCCCAAGGTTCCTAGTTAATCTTTCCAGTGGCTATTGTCAATTTGGACCCATATAGATGGTTCTTATAGACCACAATGTTCCAGGCAGACCTTTTTTTGTTTTCTTTAAGTTTTTATTGTGAATTGAAAGTTTACAAGGCAAATCATCAGTTTTACATTCAACAAATCATATAACTTCTTTCATCACAAGGATTACAACTCCCTCCATTTATTATGAGTTAACAGGTGTACTGGTGTGGCACTGTAGGTTAATGTGCCAGACTGCAAAGCCATTTGAACTGCAAGGTCAGCAATTCAAGCTCACCAGCTGCTCCTTGGAAACCCTATACAGGGTCGCTATGGGTCGGAACCGACTCGATGGCACTTAACAACAACAATATTTCTCTCTACTCACTTTAGCTCTTTTTTTTTTTTTTTTTTTTTAAAAAAAAAACAACACTCAGGCATATATAATAATTTACACCACCAAAGGGCACATTCTGTAAGTCTAAGGAAGTTCTGTTTTACTGTTAAGATAAACTATTGCTTGGTTTTAAGAAAACTACTCAGGCTATTTTAAAGATGATCTCAGAGTGTCAGGGGCTCATTCACTTTCCATGGCTTCAGAAAGTATAGAGTCCATGAGAATTTGAAATTCTGTTCCTCATTCTCACCCTTTTGATCAAGATTCTTCTATCAAAATGTTCAGAAATTGTAGTTGGGCACCATCCAATTCTTCTGGTCTCATGGCAAAGGAAACAGTTGTTCCTGGAGACAATTACCTACACATTCCATGGCCTCCTCTTATTCCTAACTCTCCTTCTTTCCCTGTTGTTCCAGGTGAATAGAGACCAATTGTTTGCCACGTGCAAGCTTTTAAGAGCCTCGGCACTACATAATGAACTAGGAGTTATATTCATTTTTATCTTGCTTCTCTCCCTTATGGTCTTCTAATCCATGAAACCTGTTCCATTACCATCAGTTAGTTGACTATGACACATGGAGACCCCATGTGTGTCTGGGTACAGCTATATATTCTATAGGGTTTTCAAGGCTGTGGGCTTTTAGAAGTAGGTTACTACTAAGCCTTTCCTCCCACACATCTCTGGGTGGACTTGAACCTATAAACTTTTGGCTAGCAGCCAAGTGGAAATCATTTGCACTAGCCAGGTAACTTATCTGTTGTTGTTGTTGTTAAGTGTCATTGAGTCAATTCCAACCTATAGATATACATATAAGACATACAAGAACCCTTGTATATGGTTTCCAAGGAGCAGCTGGTGAGCTTGAACCACTGAGCTTGCAGTTCAAATGACTTTGCAGTCTGACGCACTAGCCCATAGCGCCACACCAGGACTCCTGTGGTGGTTGGTGGTTATGTGCCGTGGAGTCGGTTCCTACTCATAGCGACCCTGTACAGGGTTTCTGAGGCTGTAAATCTTTATGGGAGCAGAAAGCCTGACTCCTGTAGGAGGTCAATAAATGCCTGTGGGCACAACAGCAACAGATTCGTTTCTCTAAAGTCCATGTTTACTATCTATCTATGTTAAGGAGTTAACAGAAAAGGCATAAATAAAAATATTTCTCATAAATCAGTTTTTTTTTAAGCCTTTGTTTTTTAAGATCTTTATTTAAATAGTTTGAAGGGCAACCTGAGAGCAGTCAAGATGGCACTTGTCGTATACTGTTAGGATTGTGCCATCTGGTGGGTGGTAGGGATGATGCACAGGTATTGTGTGGGGTGTTGTTAAGTAGCATTGAGTTGATTCCAACTAATAGTGACCCTGTATAGGGTTTCCAAGGAGTGGCTAGTGAGTTTGAACCACTGACCTTTAGGTTCAAACTGACCTTATAGTCCAGTGCTTATCCTCCAGCGTCATACCAGAACTCCATTGTATGGGTGAGGCAACTTGATTCTAATGACTTCTCATGAAATGGATCAGGCTGGCCTTTTGGTAGTGTACTTAGATTTTTTTTTTTTTTTTTAAGTTTACTGAGGTACAAAAGATGTATAACGCAATAAACGTATTTAAAGTGTATAACTCGATACTCTTTGATATCTGTGTACCCTGGTGAAACTATCTCCACAATTAAAAGTCTTAGAAACATTTTTAAACAACTGATCAGATCAATAGAAGTATTGTAATATTTATCATATCTCTGTTAAAAACTTTTTTCACTAATAAATATAATACTTTGTACATACATGTATGTCTGTATCTCTCTTTACTTTCAATTTTCCATTTTTGAGATATTTAATATTTGGAAAAAATTATTTTAAATTTCTTAGTTTTTTTACCTAGACAGTTTTTGGATGAATTCCCAGCTTTTTAATGTTGTCAGACAATGCTGCTTATATACTATATACATTTAGGAACTTATTAAAGCTTTCTTTGTAGCTTAGAAGCAAGTTTTGTAAGTTTCATGGGCTTATGAAAAGAAAGCATATTTTGTGATTATAGGGTGCACCGTTTGATGTATTTCTATTAATTCAATCCTATTAGTTTTATTATTCAAAGTCTCTGTGACTTTATTTATTTCTCTATTCTTAATCTATCAAAGAAGAGTGGGTGTTTAAGCAGTATACAACAACTGTGTTTATCAGGTTCCCCATGTGATTCCAATAATTTTTGCTTTTTATAATTCAGTGCTGAATTATTTGACATGTGAAAATTTATGTCTATTAAAAATTTCCCCAGATATCTTTCAGTTTGTCATACTGTAGTGGCTTGTGTCATTCTAAAATGCTGAGACTATGCCACCGGTGTTTCAAATGCCAGTAGAGTCACCTGTGGGGGACAGTAGAACTTCTAGATTAAGACAAACTAGGAAGAAGAAATAGCCGTCTGCTTTCGAGGACAGCTGCAAATAGCCATTAATAGTCAGAATGTAGAACGTACTAAGTATGAATCTGAGAAAATTGGAAGTCACTTAAAATGAAATAAAGATACACTAGGTACTAATGAAAGGAGCTCTGGTAGCGTAGTGATTATGAGTCGGGCTGCCAACCTCAAGGTCAGCAGTTCAAAACTACCAGTGGTTCTGTGGGAGAACGATGAGGTGTTCTGCTCCTATAAAGATTTATAGTTTCAGAAACCCAGTGCAGGGTCGCTATGAGTTGGAACCAACTCCACGGTAGTTAACAACTACAACAACAACAAGGTACTAATGAACTGACATACAGTAGCAATGGGTTCAAGTGTAGCAATGATTGTGAGGTTGGCACAGGATTGGGCAGTGCTTTGTTCTGTTGTGCATAGGATCTCTATGAGTCGGTACCAACTTAATGGCTCCTAATAGCAACAACAACAATGAGCTGAAATGGACAGGCATTGGCCATTGGAATGCAACGATTATATGGTTTACTATGCCAGAAATGACAAATTGAAGAGGAATGATATTGTATTCATCATCAAAAAGAACATTTCAAGATCTGTCTTGAAATACAATGCTGTCTGAGATAAGATATCTATATGCCTACAAGGAAGACCAGTTAATACAACTGTTACTCAAATTTATGTACAAACCACCAAAGCCAGTGATAAAGAATTGCAAAGGATTCTATCAACTTCTTCAGAGTAAAAATGATCAAACATGCTTTCAAGAGACATTGGTAATTATGGGTGATTAGAAAGCGAAAGTTGGAAACAAAAAGGGGGGATTGATAGTTGGAAAATATGGTCTTCATGATTGAAATGATGCTGAAGATTTCATGATAGAATTTTGCAAAACCACAACTTCATTGTATATACTTTTTTCCAACAACATAAGCTTTGAACTGTTAACCACAAGATTGA
>NW_006413585.1:5566-6779 GCF_000296735.1 Chrysochloris asiatica | reverse complement strand
GACCTTTTTAAAGTGTTGAAGAGCAAAGATGTCAGCTTGAGGACTAAGGTGCGCCTGACCCAAGCCATAGTATTTTCAATAACCTCATATGCATGCAAAAACTGGACAGTGAATAAGGAAGACCACAGAAGAATTGATACCTTAGAGTTATGGTGTTGGAGGAGAATATTGAAAGTGCTACCAAAAGAATCAATAGATCCATTTTGGAAGAAGTGCAGCCAGAGTGCTCCTTAGAGGCCAAGATGGCCAAACTTAATCTCTCATATTTTGGATGTATTGTCAAGAGGGAGCAGTTGCTGGAGAAGGATATCATGTTTGGTAAGGTTGAGGGTCAGAGAAAAAGAGAAAGACCCCCAACAAGATGGATTGGCCAAGTGGCAGCATCGATGGACTCAAGCATGGCAACAGTAGTGAGGTTGGCTCAGGATTGGGCAATGTTTCGTTCTGTTGTGCATATGGTTGCTATGGGTCGGTACTGACTCAATGTCACCTAAAACATCAGTCTAGACAAGATGACAACTATTCAGTGGGGACTCTTTCTTCCCCCACATACTCTTAAATTAAATTCCTTGTTGAAACCTCGTAAGCCAGTCACTTTGTGCCTTTATCGCCTTTCATTTTTGGTAGCCAATGTCTAAATTGCCTGTCCCTCTATACCCTGTGTACAGAGGGGATAGCATTGACTTGATGTGAAGATTCCTTCCCTCTCTGTTGGTATTTAGAGTTATTACCTCTATGAGTATAGGTGAATTTCATCAAATTGTAGCAATTTACCCTTGTTTCCTTTATCAAAAAAAAGATATATATATATTTATTTTTTAAATGTTCCTCTAGTTGAGTTCTGATTATCAAGCCATCGAGGTTAGGTCAAATGGGTGCTAGCTGCAAATTTGGGTGTTCTTGTGTGTCTCTTGTCACTTCATATCAGCTGGATACTTCACTCTTAGCCCTAGCCCTCTGTGGCTATGTCCTTGTCTATGGGCTCAGTTATCTCCACGTCTCACCACATATTGGACCAGAAGCCCTTCCCCTTTTCTCTCTCATCTCTAGGTTAATGGGAGTCAATGGACCGTGATTGAACTCAGTCGTTTCTTCATTGCTGCATTTTGCCCTCTTCCACTCACCAGTAGACCTATGTGGTCTTCAGCAAGCTTACATGCCTGCTCATGTGTTCCCTTTGAGTTTCAGTCTTAGTGGGGAGTTTGTCCTGAAG
>NW_006413585.1:3034-3826 GCF_000296735.1 Chrysochloris asiatica | reverse complement strand
TTTCAGTGTATTGCCCATTTCTGATACTCTGTTATCAATCGTTTGGATCTCTTTCTGTAGGTTTTTAATTGCTTCCAATGCTTTAGCTCTCTTATTTTATTGTTTCTGGAGCACTTTCCTGACTTCTTCCTTATTTTTCTCAACTCCACTGTCAAGTGTTTTGGGACATTTTACAATCATTTTTCTGAATTTTTCCATCCTTCCAGTATGGAGTGTAGGTCTACCTTCAGCTCATTTGTCTCAGTCACTATCTTGTTTCTGGACATGTGCTGATATGGTCATTTATTTTTGTTTTTTGGGAATATTCAGTGGTTAGCTGTGGCCTTAAACTTAGATGGGTGTGTATTTTGGTATTTTTTATGCTTCCTGATTGCCTCCAAGTAGATGTGATCAGGAGATGGGCTTCCCTTTTCACTCTTCTTCTTTTATCTCCACAGTTCTGTCAGGTGTTCATGGCTGCTCTGATCCTTCCTTGGTTTGGTCTCACCCAATATGGCCGCTCAAGAAGCAGCTGAGCACCTTGGATTAGAAAGCACTGGATTTTGTGCTTCTGCTACAAGAAGTTGAGAGTTCTGGGACCAACCCCTGAGCCTGCTTGGTCCAGTATTCTGTGTTGTTGCTGACGGAGCTCCTTACTGCACTTCCATCTGATCTGTCTTCTTGTTTGTTCTCCGTTTCATAGTATTTTGATGTTTGTAAATTTAGGGAGGCTTGTTTTGTGGCCTTACACATGGTCTATTCTGGAGAATGTTCCATGTGTACTGGAAAAGTATGTGTATTGTGTTGTCGCTG
>NW_006413585.1:0-1834 GCF_000296735.1 Chrysochloris asiatica | reverse complement strand
GAATGGATTAAATGGCTGGTATCATTGTTTATAAAATTGTCTTGAATTTGTTGGTGCTTATGTTGAGAAATGAAGTTTATATATTTTATTTTTATCTTTTCATTCCATTTTTCCACAGACTTTTTGAAATCTTTTCATATTTGAAAGTAGATGACCAGGCCTTTCTTCCTTATCTGCTTTAGTCTGGAAGCTTCGCTGAAACCTGATCGTGCAGGGATTTGAAATACTGGTGGCATAGCTCCCAGCATCATAGCAATACACAAGACACTGTAGCTGGGTGGTGGTCTGTAATAATCATCCGTCACTAAAAGATAAGTTGTGGGTAGATACTATTATGCCAAATCTGAAACTTTCAAAAGTGTGCTCTAGTATATTCACAGGTTTCAAGGCCATGCTGGGAATATGCAGAGACAGGAGTGAAAGATTTTCTAGTAATGTTTAATAAACTCTCAGATGTTTAGAGAAATTAGCAAAACAAGATTGCATCTATTTTATACATGAAAAGTGTGATCAATCTACTTACTTAAAACTACATAGATCCTGGTGAAAATGAGCCTATTCTTAAGTGTTTTTTGTTGTTAAATGCTGTCGAGTTGGTTCTGACCCATAACAATCTTGTATAGGAGGGGCTGGTGGATTTGAACTGCTGACCCTTTGGTTCAAACTAACATTTTGGTCTAGTGCTTAACCTACAGTGCCACATAGGCAATGTATTTAACAATATAGGCAATTTGTTTGTAAAGTGTAAACATATTTTGAGGCTTCTTTTTAACACCACATTCTGAAAATATTGTTTAATTTTCTCAAAAGTAAAATGTATAATTTTCTCCTATATCAGCTTCCAAAAAGGACAAAATAAATCTTTCCATTTCTGACCCATTAAGTTTCTAGAAAAGGAAACCCAATATTCTTACTTAAAACAAAAAAATAGAAAAAAAATTCAACCAAATCAGTAAGTAGAGAAATGAAACATAAACGTAACAATCAACATGCCATTTTTTTGTTGTTAACTGCCATCAAGTTGACTCTGACTCATAGTGACCCTGTATAGGGTTTCTGAGGAGCAGCTGTTGGGTTTGAACTGCTGCCCTAGTGGTCTGTAGTCTATTACTAATCCTACAGAGTCAAACCAAGGATTCCAAACAAGTCATTATCACTAAAAGATAAGTAGGTGCCAGAAGTTATGCCAAATCTGCAACTGATGAAATTTTTGACTTTTAAATAAATGACAACTAAAAAAATTAAAACATTGATAACTTACGTTGTCTACAATGTGGTAAAACTGATATTGATTGGAATAATCCATCTAAGAATCTATTTATAATTTATAATTATAGTAGCATAATAAAACATTAACATTTTATGTGGTGAACCCATTTTGTGACTATTTTAAGGAAATAGTCCAAAATGACAGCAACAATGGCCTGAAATATAACAGTTAGGAGGATGGCGCAGGACTAGGCAGTGTTTCCTTCTGTTGTGCATAGGATTGCTATGAGTCTGTGATGACATCTAACAGAAGTCTAAAGTATGGCAAATGATACACAAAGAACCACTATAGTACTATTTGTGATCTTTCTTGGTTTTGCTGACTCCACTTACGAAACATGATGTCCTTCTTCAAGGACTGGTCCTTCTTGATAACGTATCTCTCTAAAGAACAATCAGGAGTTTCTAAGGAATAATCAGGCTATACTTCTTGCAAAGCAGATCTGTTTGTTTTATTGGCACTCCATGATACTTTTAATTATATTTACTAACAACATAATTCAAGTGTATCAATCTTTCTCTGATCTACTTTATTTATTGTCCAAAATTAGCATGCATATGATGT
>NW_006413584.1:5747-6454 GCF_000296735.1 Chrysochloris asiatica | reverse complement strand
ACAAAAAACACATTGTGCAATATGGAGCTAGGAATCTCTTACAACTAAGTCAATTTAAATCTAAGTGGGTTTTGTCGCGTGTGTGTGTGTGTGTGAACTGCCACATTTCCCTTATTTGTTAACTACCAAACATCCCAGGGTCAAGTCACCTAGCAGAAGAAATACAGATTCTAGCAAATGCTGCAAAATTCATTATAATCCAATGAGCTACAGTCAAAAATAATTTAGGGTTTTTAGCAATTTATTAAAAGTTGTGAAGTGGCAATGAAAGGCACACACTCTTGATCTGTGTAACAACAGCTGGTGACTTCAATAACAGTTTTTTTTAAGAGTCACAGGTTGATTTGCTATGCCTAAGTAAAGGCTATGCTTCTGAGGGTTGAGAAAGGCTGTGAAGGCCATCTGTTGACACTGTTATTATTGACCACTGTTCTAACGCCTCTGGTTAAGATATAGATTTTTTTTTAATTTTATGTCTTTAATAGTTAAGATTTTATATCAACTTGACTGGGTCAGAATTCTCAGTGGTTTAGCAGTTAAGATTTAGTTATCACCTCCATGCTGAGCTCTGATTTGATGCAGTCTCCCCCTTGATGTTGTTGTTGTCAGGTGCCATCGAGTGGGAACCGACTCATAGCGACCCCATGCACAGCAGAATGAAACAATGCTCGATCCTGGGCCAACCTCACCACCGCTGCCACCCCCGG
>NW_006413584.1:0-4151 GCF_000296735.1 Chrysochloris asiatica | reverse complement strand
TAATGACTTTTTGCTCTCTTCATGTATGATATCCCCCTTGATATAATCTGATTATGATCAGTTTTTTGTTAAATGTTTTATTGTGAATTATGTGATAGTTTACATGGGAGAACATTACTTTTACATTCATTCTGTCATATATCATCTCATTGCCATGGTTACAATCTCCTCCATGCATCATCAACCAACCAAAGGGTATATCCTGCAAGCCTGCCCCTCGACCCCAAACCCCCAGTCTTTGGAGTCCTGGCGTCGCGCTGTGGGTTAATGCACCAGACTGCAAAGCCATTTGAACTGCAAGGTCAGCAATTCAAGCTCACCAGCTACTCCTCAGAAACCCTACACAGGGTCACTGTTGGTCGGAATGGACTCTGCAGCACTTCACAACAAGGAGCTCTGGTAGCATAGGGGTTATCGCAAGGTCAGCAGTTCGAAACTACCAGCTGTTCTGCTGGAGAAAGATGAGGCTTTCTGCTCCTGTAAAGATATACAATCTCAGAAACTGTGTGCAGGGTCGCTATGAGTCAGAACCGACTCCACGGCACATGTCAACAACATAATATTTTCTTAAATTACTGAAAAGCAAATATAAGTAAATGTTAAAACTGCATTCTAGGCCATAAGATTTTGTTAATAAGTGCCTTTGAGTTGGTTCCAAGTCATAGTGATCTGGTTTAGGGTTTCCAAGGAGTATCCGATGAGTTTGTACTGGTCCAGTGTTTATCCTACAACACCACACCAGGACATTAGTCTTTGTACTTTTCAATATATTTTAAACTTCTACAAATTCATTATATATGGATCCCTGGTGGCACAGTGATCAAAGCACTTAGCTGATAACCTTTTGGTTAAAAGGTCAGCCGTTCTAACCATCCACTGTTCCACTAGAGAAAGATGTGATGTGGCAGTTTGCTTCAGTGAAGACTTACAGCCTTGGTAACCCTAAGGGCACAGCTCTACCCTTTCCTTACAGGGTCTCTATGAGTTACAATTGATTCTGTGACTTTTGGGGTCTATAGCCAATAGACTTGAAAGCAGTGATTCAAATAGATTCTTGTATACCAATGTTCATTGCAGCATAATGCACAATAGCCAAAAGACAAAAGAACCCAAGTGCTTATCCACAGATGAGTGTATAAACAAAATGTGATATATACCAATGGATATGGAAATCAAATTCTGACACATGGTATGACATGGATGAACCTTGAAAATTCATGCTGAGTGAAATGAGTCAGACACAAGAAGACAGATATTGTCTGATCCCACTTAATGAGAAATATCTAGACAAAAATTAAGTTATGGTTACCAGCAACTAGGGAAAGGAAGGAGTGTGGAATTGTTGCTTATGAGGTACTAAGTTTCTGCTTAGTGTGATTAAAAAACCTTTGGGAATAAATAGTGGTGATGGTTACACAACATTGTGAATGTAAATACTGTCACTAAACTATATAATTAAAAATTATTAAAATGGCAAGTGTTCTGTCACATATATTTTATCACAGTAACAATTTGAAATTTATAGTGACCTGGTGAAAGGCTCATTATGATTTTTAAACAAGAGTTTACAAACTACGTTTAGTAGTATTTGTAAAAACATGCATAAGTCTGAAAATTTATATTGTTTTCTTTTAACCTTTTCAAAATAATCAAAGTTTACATAAGCGTTTTTTAATGAGGTATTACTTTTAAAAAGTAAGTTTTATCTAAAAGCACACATAGTAAAATTTTTTTAAAAAGAAAATTTTGGTTGGAAGGTACCCAATCGTTACTTAAAACTCACTGGCATAATAATCCCAAGGAGGATGAGTACAACAAAATAGAATAAGCATAAAAATGCCCTGGTACATACAAGAATTTAATAGATAGCATAGTGCGTAACTGTAGGATAAGCATTGGATCTCAAGGTTGGTTTGAACAGCAAACAGTTCAAAACTCACCAGCCAATCCTCAAAAACTTATACAGGGTCTCTAGAGTCATAATCAACTCAAGGGCATTGAATATTGGTCATCACGGATTAGCAGGAAGGGATGTTTGTTCAATTATGATGTTAGTAAATTGGCTAGATATATCAGGAAAAGTCAATTTAGGATTTTCCCAAGTAACTTCCAGATTATTAAAGACATAACTCTTTTTTAAAAAATCAAATAGTTAAAAATCAGGAGAAATGTAGGTGAATATTAATGTCCTTGATTCAAAAAGGATTTTGTAGGTACAAAAACAAAAGATTCACAGATTTTACTGTATAAAAATTTGTATATAATAAAAACCCTTAAATGAAATTAAAAGTTAAATTAAGAAAATAACTTGTGAAACAAAAAATCTGACAAAGGGTTACTATCATTACTATTTTGTTACCTTAATTAAACAAGAAATAAGTGTCTGCTGTTTTTTGTCTGTGAGCTCCATAAAGACAAAGGCATTAACTATTCACCATTTTTAATATCCATCAGCAGAACACCCATAACACAATACAAAGAACTAGTATATATTGAACAGGAAAAAGAAAGATAATAAAAGGGGAAGTACAAATGGCTAGTTGACATGAAAACATTCTTAAAAGAAAAATGCAAATTTAAACTACAATAAGTTGTTGTTGTCTTTGTAGTTGTAAGTGCTGTCCAGTCGGTTTCGAACTATGGTAGCCCTGTATAGGGTTTCTAAGGAGTGGCTGGAGGGTCTGAACTGGCAACATTTTTGGGTAGCAGTCTAGTGCTTATCCTACAGGACCACATTAAGAGTTTGTATGTGTTGTGAATTTGTAATGGATGCAGGGATGAGATAGATAACATCATTCACAATGAAAAGGAGTGCTTTGAAGGATAACTGGTTAAACCATTATTGACCAAGTAATTCTAGAATTCTAACAAATACAATAAGCCAAAAATCAAACTCACTACCACTAAGTTAATACCTGACCCTATAAAATAGAGCAGACCAGCTGCAAATCATAACGGGAGCAGACAGCCTCATCTTTCTCCCACAGAGCGGCTGGTGGGTTTGAACCACTAAACTTGTGGTTAGTAGCCCAAAGCTTAACCCATAGCACCAGCAGAATTCCTTAAGTAAATATAACAGACCTTGATATTATGAAGAATAGATCTTCCAATTCATGTCATTAAATGGGACATGTAGAAACTGTTGAATTGTTGTATGTCTTGTTTACATTCTCAAGAAAATTTGTTTAAAAGTTTCTATAATCTTGAACTCTCAATCTGTGTTTTCAAACTATGTTCCACATAGTCCTGAGATTCAGTGGGTTCTTTTAGTCACCCTAGCCAGAACAATGCCACTTTTATCTAACTTCTATGTTAGATTTCATAAGATTTTAAAAAACATTCTACTTCAAACAGTTTCCCCATTCTGCTGGAATAAAGGTCTCAGGATGGTGCCAGCAGTTTATGATTGGCTACTGAACTAAAGGTTGGTAGTTTGAACCTACACAACAGTGCTATGGAAGAAAGTCATGGCAATCTGCTTGTTGTTGTTGTTGTTGTTATTGTTAAGTGCCATGGAGTCAGTTCCAACCCATAGCAACCCTGTATAGGGTTCCAAGGAGCGGCTGGTGAGCTTGAACTGCTGACCTTGCAGTTCAAACTGACCTTGCAGTTTAGCACATTAACCTGCACAGTATCACACCAGGTTTCCGATACAGCTAAGAAAACCCTATAGAGGTGTTCTGCTCTAACACATAGGGTCTCTGTGAGTTGAATCACCTCAGTGGCAGCAAGTTTGATTTTTGATATATTTACAATAATATAATGCAAAAAATGTATGTCACCCATCTCTCCGTCAGCACTCACTACTCAACTGGGTAGCAACTGCACAAAAGAAATGTGGCACTGAACCATCCCTCCAGCACTTTCTACTTCTCTTCTGGGTTCCATAATTCTTTGCAATGGCCACATAGAACTCGAATGCTATACTCACAGTTATGGGTTTTATTAGGGAAGTTAATAGGTTACAGTTAAGGGTCTGAAATACTCAGGACACCATTGTTGCAGTCAAGACAGCCTCTCTCTGCCCCGCCAATATTACAAAGCTTTTGCAGGGCTACTGATAAATGTTCACAGGACACACCACTCCACCATAAGCCTCATCCTGAAGGTTCTCATTCTAGCAGATCAGCAAACCTAGTATCTCCCACCCC
>NW_006413583.1:4827-6522 GCF_000296735.1 Chrysochloris asiatica | reverse complement strand
CAAAGTATGAGAGACGAGGTTTGGCTATCTTGGTCTCCAAGGACCACTCTGGCTGCATTTCCTCCAAAACAGCTCTATTGGTTCTTTTGGCAGCCCATGGTGCTTTCAATACTCTCCTCCAACACCATAACTCAAAAACATTAATTCTTATTCACTGTCCAGCTTTCTCATGCATATGAGGTCATTGAAAATATCATGGCTTGAGTCAGGCCCACCTTAGTCCTCAAGCTGACATCTTTGCTCTTCAACACTTTAAAAAGGTCTTGTGCAGCAGATTTTCCCAATGAAATATGCCATTTGATTTAAAGTAATATTCTTCTCTGATTTGTATACTTCTTTCATATAGTAACCTTTGAAGCTTTACTAGAATACTTTAAGTTAGGCAAGACAATGCATAACAGTGCTTTTGGTTCCTAGTCATAATTTACCAGTTATGATGTGTTTTATTCCATAAATACTTTGACATTTGCTTTATAAAAAACAAAACAAAACAGAGAATACAAGGACTAAGATAGTTGTTTAAAAAGAGAAGAATGAGATTTCCAGTTTTGGCGGGCAGCAGAGAAAACCTGGTAGGAAAGGCTCCATTGGGGAAGGATTGAACATCCAGAGAAGCTGCACCCATTGAAAACACCAGAGCTCTGGATCTAGCATAAGGTACAGGGCATCAGTTTCCAGCACGCACAAATAGAAAGATCACAATATAAAGGAAAATACTGTGAGTTAGGAATTTCTCGAGACGGGATACCCTCTGTGGCCACTCAGCCTAGGCAGAGTTCAGAGGGTGGGGCTACAGCCTTACCTGCACAGGGAACCGGTGTTAAAAGTGGTGCAGTAAGATTTGCAAAAGGAGGTGTAGGGGATTCTACACATGATTTCCTCCTCTTCCCTGTCAAGCCTCCTTTGCCTAACCCAGAAACCTTCAGGCAGGTGGGTGCCCCCCCAAAAAAAAAAAAAAAAAAAAAAATCCAATGCCCCTACCTAGTTTTCCCACAGCACAGAGAGAAAGAGCTTGGTGGTGGTTTATGACATCAATCTAGGGGTCACAACCCTAAAATTAACAGCAATCATGGCCATATAGCCAAGCTACAATCATACCCCATAATATTCCACCATTGAGACAAGAGTCAATAACAGCTTCTAAGCATTACATGTGAAAAGGGAAACCTATCTCCTGATCATATCCACCAGAAGACAGCCAGTAAGCTTAATAACACAAAAATGAACATCCATTTAAGCATTAAAAAACAACAACACATAACTACTGAAATGGCAAACAAAAAACAACAAAATAATCTCAAAACATGTCCAAAAACAGGAAAGAGTAACTGAGACAAATGCAATAGAGACAGACAAAGGCTCCCCAATAGAGGAAGAACAGGTTTTAGATTTGCCTGAGAAGGAATTCAGAACAATGATATGGAAACAAATTTAAATGCTCCCAAAAAGAGTGGAAGAAAGCAAGGATGAAGTCAGGAAAGTACTATAAGAGCAATCAAACCAGATTGATACAGCATTAAAAACAATTCAAAACCTGCAAAAAGAGGTCCAGATGATTAATAATAAAATATAAGAAATGGACAACAGACTGAGAAGGGAAAGGAGCAGAATAGAAGAGATGGAAGCCAGAACTAGCGAACTGAAAGACAAATCTCTCAATACTGCTAAGATAGAAGAGCAAGCAGAAAAAAGGAA
>NW_006413583.1:2466-4272 GCF_000296735.1 Chrysochloris asiatica | reverse complement strand
TTTGGACTGAAAACCAACAAGAACAGACAACAACCAGAGTTTGACAGGCATGGTAACACCACCTAGAACTTGACAGAGAGCAGAGTTCAGAACAGAATAAAACTACAACAATGAATTCAAAAGATCTAGGCGGTCAACCAAAGATCAAAATAATACCATTGTCAAAGAATGGATATATGTAGGAACAGAGATCCAGGTGGTGAGGATGTCAGGCAGATTACAGGATACAGTAGATTCTTTTAAATGGAGAGAAAAGTTAATAGACTATTAGTTAAGCCCAACGAAAGTTAATACTTCACAACTTACCATAAAAATGAAACTCCAAGCAAAACATGAAAACTAAGAAGAAACCTACACAGAATAGCACAAAAAACACAAACTCAGCACAAGAAGGCATGTAGTACAAAGGAGTGAACAGCACTACCAAAAAAGTAACATATGGCAGCAATTAACTCACACATATCAATAATTACATTGACTGTCAATGTATTGAATGAAGCAGTAAAGAGATAGAGAGTAGCAGATTGGATAAGAAAACAAGACCCTTCAATATGCTGCCTGCAAGAGTCACACCTTACACACACAGACCAAAACAGACTAAAAGTTAAAGGATGGAAAAAAAATATACTAAGCTAACTGCAACAATAAACAAGCCGGAGTGGCAATTCTAATATCTGATAAAGTAAACTTTAAGAAAAAAACCAGCATAAGAGATAAAGAAGGACACTATCTCCTGATCAAAGGGTCAGTTGAGCAAGAAGACATAACCATAATAAATATCTATGCTCCAAATGAAAAAAAACACCAAGATATTTGAAGCAATATATTTGTACTAGAATTGAAGAAAGAAGTAGATAAATCTACAATTATAGTAGATTTTAATACGCCACTTCCAAAAAGAGACATAACAGCCAGAAAGAAACTCGACAAAGTTACAGAGAAACTAAACAGCAAAATCAAACAACTTGACCTCAAAGACATGTACAGAGCATTCAACCCAACAACAACACAATATACTTTCTTCTCCAGTGCACATGGAACATTCTCCAGAATTGAGCATGTGTTAGGTCACACAGCAAGCCTCCATAAATTTAGAAACATGAAAATACTAAAGAGCGTCTTTTCAGACCACAATGCTATAAAACTAGAAATCAACAACTAGAAGAGTAAGGAAATAAAGTCAAATACATGGAAACTGAACAACCTGTTGAAAAGAAACTGAGTAAAATAAGAAATTAAACATGAATTCATCAAGATCCCCAAAACAAACAAGAATGAAAACAAAACATACCAAAATCTTTGGGACATGTGAAAGTGGAGCTGAGAGGACAGTTTATTGTGATACATGCACACATTCAAAAAGAAGAAATAACCAAAATTAACACAGCATCTTCAAATATTAGAAACAGACCAACAGAGGGAACCTATAGAACCAAAAGAAAAGAAATAATAAAGATAAGAGCAGAAACAAATACTATGGAAAACAGAGAAACTATAGAAAGAATCAACAATAGAAGCTGGTTCTTTGAAAGGATTAATAAAATTGGCAAACCTTTAACAAAGCTAACAAAAGAAAAGAGGGAGAAGACACAAATAACTTGCATTAGAAACCACATGGGCAAAGTCACAATGGAACCAAACAAAGTCAAAAATATAACAACAGAATACTAAGAAGAGTTGTACTCCAACAAATTTGAAAACATAAAAGAGATGGATGTATTTTTAGAAAAACACAACCTACTAAAATGTACACAGAGTGAAGTAAAAAACTTGAACAGACCCAAAACAGAAGAAAAAAATGATCAG
>NW_006413583.1:0-2176 GCF_000296735.1 Chrysochloris asiatica | reverse complement strand
GTTCAACATTAGAAAAAAAAAATATTATAATCCACCACATAAATAAGAAAAAGGAAAAGAACCACATGATCATATTGATTGATGCAGAAAAGGTATTTAACAAAATCTAAAATCCATTCCTGGTAAATACTCAACAAAGTAGGAATTGAAGGGAAATTCCTCAACATAATCAAGAACATATATACAAAACCAAAAGCCTATATCACTCTCAATGGAGAGAAACTGAAAGCCTTCTCTCTGCGAATGGGAACCAGACAAGGATGTCCTTTGTCACCACTCCTTTAAAATATTGTTTTAGAAGTATTAGCCAGAGCTATATGGCATGATAGGGAAATTAAAGTCATCCAAATTGGCAAAGAGTAAATAAAACTCTCACTATTTGTAGATGATATGACCCTATACATAGAAAACCTCAAAGATTCAGTAAAAAAGCTACTAGACATCATTGGAAAATTAAGCAAAGTGTCAGGGTATACGATCAACATACAAAAATCAGTTGGATTCCTCTACAGCAACAATGACAGCATTGAAAAGGACATTAGGAAAGCAATAACACTTACAATAACCTCCTAAAGGATGAAATATTTAGGAATAAACATAACCAGAGAAACAAAGGACTATACAAAAAAAAATTGCAGAACACTACTACAAGAAACCAAAAGAGACTTACAAAAGTAGAAGAACATACCATGTTTCTGGATAGGAACATTCAACATCGTGAAAATGTCAGTACTGCCCAAAGCAATTTACACGTACACTGCAATCCCAACCCAGATTCCAGCGACATTCTTCAAAGAGATGGAATAGATAATTACAAACTCTATATGGAAAGGAAGGAGACCCAGGATAAGCAAAGCACTGCTCAAGAAAAACAAGGTTGGAAGCCTCTCACTCCTAGATTCAAAATCTACTACATGGCTACATTGGTCAAAACAGCCTGGTACTGGTACAGTAAAAGATACATTGATCAATGGAACAGAATTGAGAATCCAGAGGTTAACCCTTCCACATACAGCCAACTGATTTTCGACAAAATGCCTAGGTATGTTACATGGGGAGGAGATAGTCTCTTTAACAGATGGTGCTGGCAGCACTGGAAAGCAATATACAAAAGACTGAAACAAGACCTTTACCTCATGCCCTATACAATAACCACCTCAGCATGGATTAAAGACCTAAATGTGAATCCCAAAAATTATGAAAGTCATCAATCAAAAAGAGTGACAAATATGAGGGCTCTAATACAGAGAATACAGACTCCCAAACATTTGAAAAGTATACAAACAAAAGTAAACAAAATGGATGATTGGGACATACTAAAAATTAAAAACTTATGTGCATCAAAAGATTTCACCAAAACAGTAAAAAGGGAACCCAAAGAATGGGAAAATATCTTTTGCAATGACACATATATAGGAAACTACAAAACCTTTACAAGAAAAAGACAAATAACCCGATTAAAAAATGGACACAAAACATGAACAGACACTTCTCCAAGGAAGAGATCTGCGCAGCCAACAAACATATGAAGAAATGTTCACAATCACTAGCCATTAGAGAGATGCAAATCAAAACAAAAATGAGATATCATCTCACACCAGCAATAACAGCAAAGATAAAAAAAAGCAGAAGACTGTTCAAGTTTTACTAAAGATAATACAGAAACAGCTTCCAGCATACACTGACAGACAACTTTTAGAGGCTCAAGCAAGATTCAGAAGCGGCTGTGCAATGAGGAATATCATTGCTGATGTCTGATGGATCTTGGCTGAAAGCAGAGAATTTCAGAAAGATGTTTACTTGTGCTTTATTGACTACAAACAGGCTTTCAATTGTGTGGCTCAGGACAAGATATGGACATCATTGCAAAGTATGAGTATTCTGGAACACTTCATTGTTCTCATGAGGAATCTGTACCTGGACCAAGAGGTAGTTGTTAGAACAGAAGGTGGGAAGACTGAATGGTTTAAAATTAAGAAAGGTGTGCAAAAAGGTTGTATTCTTTCACCATACTTATTCAACCTGTATGCTAAGCAAATGATCTGAGAAGCTGGGTTATATGAAGAAAAACGTGGCATTAGGATTAGAGGAAGACTCATTAACAACCTGTGATATGCAGATGATACAACCTTGCTTGCTGAAAGTGAAGACTTAAAACATTTACTGATGAAGATCA
>NW_006413582.1:0-6567 GCF_000296735.1 Chrysochloris asiatica | reverse complement strand
TGAGTTTTGGAGCTCTGCCCTGGATCTGCTTTGCCTGATATTCTGTGTTATTGCTGATGGCGAACTTCACTGCACCTCCACCCTAGCTGCCATCAAGCCCCACCTCCTGTTGCATCTCTCTTACCTGAATTTTTTACTGTATGGATATTATGTCTAATGGGAAGTACTCTCTCTACTTGATGCTTTAAAATGGAAGATGTGGAAGTCTGCCATTAGTTCAGTATTTATTGGACAAGCTAAACTGGAGCCATTACAATTGCCTGAACCCACTCAGATTATTAATCTGAAACAGTATAAAATATCTGGTGGGCAAAAGGAGATTAGTGCTTTGATTAAAGACATGCTAAAGGGTGGAATATGGGTGCCAACAAATTCTGTATATAAGTCTTACATGTACTGTGAAAAAGACAGATGCTCACCGAGGTTAACAGTAGATCATCAAGGACTAATTAAAGTAGTGCCACCTGTGGCTGCAACTGTTTCAGACATGGCATCAAAAGTGCAGAAAATTCAGAATGCTAAAGGAGACTGGTACTCAGTGATTGATCTTGTAAATGTCTTTTTCTCCATCCCAATCTCAGAAAAGAGTCAGCCACAATTGACTTTCATTTGGGAAGGATCCCAATACACTTTCAGTGTGTTACCACAGAATTATTTGAATTCACCAGCTAGCTGTCATAATATGAGAAGAGAGTTGGATTTGGTGCAGATCTCAAGTGCAGTGATACATTTAATTGATGATATTATGTGAATATAAAATATGGAAAAACAGGATAGGGGATTTGGGAATATGGCAGATTTGAAAACAGTGGTGATACACATGACCAAAATTGGTCAATAAATCCAGCAAAAATCCTGGGCCCTGAACAAGTAATGAAATTCTTGGAAATAATTTGGGCTAGAGCCGCCTGTGACATTCTGAAGGCAAACAAGAATAAGTTGCTGTTGCTACCCACCCCACAAATGAAGCAGGAGGTCCAAAGTTTGGTTGGCCTATTTGGATTTGGGGGAATGTTGGTGCCATTATGCAGTTCTGCTTCACATCATCTGAAATTGCTTTTTTCCTGTCAGATGCTGCAATCCCAGGACCAGGGATGCAGCTGTAAATGCCAGAAGCAGGGATAATCCCTCAGCAAGAGACTGCAACTATACCCCTGAAGCTATATGCTGGAATTCCCAAGGCCTGATAGATTGGTTTGTAAAATGTATACATTGTTAACCCTCATGTGGCAAAATTGGAGTCGACAATGAACAGTACTATATTACCTCGTAGTTGAGATAGCACACTTGTCGTGTAGTTATGTAACCCGCCTCAATATGAATGGGAGTGTACTGAGGGCTAAGGATTTGCTAGATTGGTCTTGCTACCAGCAATCAGACTGGCACAGCAGCTGAACCTGATGTTTATTCTCAGGTGGAAAAGTTTGGGTTAAAAAATGACAGATGGGACCAGCAGGAAAAACCAGAAACAATAATGGCAGTATGATTGATTACTACAAGAACGAGTAAGTCCTTTGCCTGGGAGCCATCACGGCAAGTGGTCGGGTCCCCTTAGCTCAAACTCTCTTCCAGGACTAAGACTCAAAGGGAATACATGAGCAGGCATGTGGTCTGGCTGGTGACCACGTTGGTCACCAATAAGGGGAAGAGGGGGAAAAACAGCAATGAAGTTGGGATCTAAGTCTGACCACACTCAATAGACTCCTGTGAACCCAGGTAGAGACCTGGATGGCCAGCAGTTACAGCATGACCTGGGGACTCCTGGGCCCAGAAGCAGTGACATGGCCACAGAGGACTAAAGCAGAGAGTGAAGCATCCAGCTGATATGAAGTGATGAGAGATGCACAAGACACCCATACTTGCAGATAGTACCCACTTGACCTGGCTTCGATGGCTAGATGATCAGAACTCAACTAGAAGAAGAAAGAAGCGGGAAGGAAAAAGAAAAAAGGATCAACCTACTACAATTTGACGATCTTTACCTATATGTATGGATGTAGTAGCTCAAAAAAGGGAACTAAATTTACAACAAAGATCACTTGCACCCCCTCGGTACACAGGGTTGACAGGGATGGGCAACTTAGACATTGGTTACACAATATTAGGGTGTGGGGGGCTATAGAGGCAAGAAGTGATTGGTTTGCAAGCTTTCAAGAGGGAGACTAGTTCCAGATGGGGCAGGGGTAGGTAGAACCTCCACTAAGTGATTTCCAATCTGTTGGGACCAGGCTGGTGAAAGGAAATGGGAATAAGACTCTTGTGGTACAATAGTGAATAGTTGCCATCAGGACTGCCTGTGAGGGTCAGATATGTAGAGATAGATGTTTTTTGATAAAAGGAGGGGAGTGATTGATTTTGCAGCCCAGTAGCAGAGGTCTCAGGGACCATCAAGTGAGAGAGCAGAGAGCATGACCCTACCCAGAGAGGCAGTGATGCCAGGGATGGAGACAGAGATGATGTGGACAGATGGAGCAGCTGGGGACACTGGACTCAGGGAGGGAGAGGGACTGTGTGCTGATGGCTGGGGGGTGGGGTGGGCCTGTGGGGTGTACCATTTGGTTATTTGATGATGCATGGAGGGGATTGTGATCTTTGCAATGATATGAAATATGATAGGATGAATGTATAACTGATGTTCTCCCATGTAAACCCACATAATTCACAATAAAACCTTAAAAAAAAAAAAGACAGATGGAAGGAAGGAGAATTAGTAGCTGAAAGTAAAGGAATGAATAAATGAGTTGTGCAGCAGGAAAATCTAACATTATGCTGATACCTGGAGAGATAAGGCAATAATCTTCCACCAGTTAAGTTTTACTGAGAGAAGAAAGGTGAAGATGAGACAAACTTTTGGAGAACCTGATGAAATTAGATGGACACAAACAACAGACCTGAATGGTTCATACCTGAGTAACCTTACTCTTAATATGCTGCTGTATTGAAGGAATAGTTGTCAATGACTTGTTTGGACTGGCAAATTGTTGGGAGGGGGACGTTAATCCTTCAAGTATGAAAGGGCCAATGACTGGAAGAACCAGGTGTAGAAGTGAGCTGTTAATGAGGCAAGATTAATGTGGTGTTAAGGATTAAAATGTACTAGCCTCATACTACTCTTTCTTTAAAAAGTATATTCACGCACTGTCTATGGGGCCAGTCGTGAGGAGTTTAAATTTCTTCATTTTCAGATTTAATTCACATTGAATGATGTAGTCTTTGACCTTCAATATTAATGACTTCAGGTCCAGTAAAATCTATCTGAAGGTATTAAGACTGGAAAACTCCAACCCACAACACAAACACACACACACTCACACACACACACACACACACACACACACACACACTCACACTTTAACATATGGAAAATTAAAGTGAACCACAGAGAATCTAATTGTGCATTAAAAAAAACGAAAGGCTTCTGGGGCAAGATGACAGAGTAGACAGATGCACTGAGCAGACTCTCTGCAAAAAAGACACAAACAGGAGATAACTGTGTTCAGACTTCCAGTCTCTATCACATCCACCAGGAGACAGGTGGTGAGAGACTGACTATAGAGTCTCAGGCAATCACCAGTTAAATATAAATACAATTACACTACAATGTCTCAGAGAAAACAGACAATTTCAGCTTATAGGAAGAAACAAGACAGAGTGACTCAAATAAGTGACCAAATTACAGTCAGAAAATATAATACCAAAATGGTATCAGAACTACTTGATAAGGAAATTAAAAGAATTTAATTTACGTACCTTCAACAAATTGAGAGAAAGATCAATGAAAGCAAGGAGAGCACAACACACACACACACACTTTAGAAGAATTCAGAAAAGCCCTATAAGAATGAACTGTCAAACTAAATTAAAAATTGGGAACCATACAAAACAGTAATTAGAAACTCAGAAGATTAATACTAAGACATGCGAAATAGATAATACATTGAAAGGGCAAAGAAGTAGAACTGAATCAGTAGAAGGCCAAATCAGTTAATTTGAAGACAATTCTCTCAATATTCATTTTTGAGAGGAACAGTCAGAAAAAAGAATTTTTAAAAATCTGAAGAAAATCTAAGATTTATGCAGGACACTATGAAGAAGAATAATTAACATGTGATTAGAATTCAAGAACAGGAAAAGACGCAAGAAAACCCCATATAGAAAAAAATGGTCCAAGAGCTGTTGAAAGAAAACTTCCCTAATATCATGAAAGATGGGAAGATACTTATTCAAGAAGTTAAAGTAATCTCAAAAGAAAAATAACAAGACATGTAGTCAAACTTTTCAAAACCAAATACAAGGAAAAAGTCCTGAGACCAGCTCATGAAACACAAGAACTTACCTACAAAGGAGTACTCAGAAACCACACAGGCAAGAAGACAATGAAATGACATATATAAAACCTTGAAAGAAAAAAAATTGCCAACCAAGAATCATATACCCAGAAAAATTGCACATCAAATATGACAGTGAAATTAGGACATATCTAGATAAACAAAAATGAAAAGAATTTACAAAGACCAGACCAATCTTACAAAAAATACTAAAGGGAATACTTTGTACAGAGAATCAACAGCCATAGACAACAACCTGAAACTAATATACATGATAATATCACCCAGAACTCAACCCAGATATAGAAGTATTGAGAGTAATGCAAACCTGTAAGATTCGATATAGGGAACCTGAGATACCAGTTTGAAGTAACGGCAAAAAGAACCCCAACAATCAAATCCATAAAAAAAAAAGAGGGAATAATGTAGCTACAGAACTTACAAATGAAGTGAAAATCAAGTAGATTTCAAGAAGAAAATAAAATAAAAAATAAGCCCAACTAGACCAAGTCTTCCTCCTAGACCTAGCCCAACTCATACTCCTAATTTTAATCCTAGTGTTAAAAAATATTAATCCTAATGCTAAATGAAGTCCTAGGTTTTGCCTATATCTAGTCATAGTCCTAATTCTAACTCCTTATTCCTACCCATCACCACTCAAAGCCTATCCCCCAAAAAAGACATAAAACAAAATAAAAATCCTGAATGTACATATTATTTTTCTTGTATGCATTCACAATCAGGTTTTGGTGTTCAGAAGTTCTAAAAATCTTTTTTTTTTTTTACAAGAGTTGTAAAAAGTTAAGATAATGTTTTCTTGTAAATGAAACATTCTGTGATGGATATGATGGGAGGGGTGGAAGGGAATTATTCTTGGATTAGTGAGTAGACACATATTAACATAGGTGATAGGGCAGGCAATATACAATAAGAGCTTGGTTGTAAATAATGATGAAGATAGAAAGAGGTGAAGGAATTAGCAGTAAATACTATTCTGTTTCAACCATAAGGTCAGTGTCTCAAGCTTACCAGCTGCTCCTCAGAAACCCTATACGGGATTACTATCAGCCAGAAAGGACTCAATGGCACTTAACAACAACTGTTAATTGATGGTACAGGAGAGGATTGCAATCATTGTAATGAAGTGAAGTATGTGATTTGTTAAATGTAAAACGGATGGCTTGCTATGCAAATCTTCATTCAATTCACAATAAAATGTTTAAAAAAAATTCTAAAAATCTGCTTGGTCTGAATGTTAATTAAGTGATACAATTATCTCCTTAAATGCTGTATGTAACATGCTGAAAAGTGTCTCAGTGCTGGTCTGTGTGGGTAAGATTTACTAGTTGAAACTCTCCCATAGGCAGAGCTGATTGACAACAAGAACAAGTGCACACTGTTGTGAAGTCAACCTATGTAGATTTTTTTACAGACCATCAGCTCATTCTTTCCCCCTGTGAGTATAATTCTGCTTTTAAAAAAATTTTTTTTTGGTAGCATGAAGACTCAAAAAAAAAGTAACACTGGTTAATCAGAATGCTCTCCTCATTGGAAAACCACCAGTGGAGGGGCCAGGAAATGACAATTTTCAGCCTCCTGTGGTACAAGAATTACAAATCAACAGTGTTATGTGAAACCAGGGAAACTTGTATTTCAGGAAAACTACCCCCTCTCCAGCCCCCAGGCTACTCTATTTGTTCTGTGTCAATGACATTCCTTTATTTTTCTGCAGACCATCCATGTTTCTTGCCAGAAGGAAACTGAGAAAATTTAAATTCTCTAGAGGAATGGTCTCCTGCAACACACAGGCCCTTATGGGAAACCCTGGTGCATTTCTGCTGCAGGCCAGACATACAGGTTTATCTAAACTGTGAAAGCAACACAAAGATAAAAAGTGAAGCTTTCCTGCCTATAAGAAAGCTGTTCACTTGTTGTGTGGAAAAAAAAAAAAAATGAACTCTTGATTTTTAAAGAATTTTAGCAATTGAAAGTTGAATATAATTCCTCTTATACTTAATTTGGGCCTTCCCATGGGTAACAGCTTCTTTTGAGTTATCCAAGGAGTTAGAAAGTAGCTGGAAAAATAGGTTTGTGGCTACATTTGACTGCTGTTAATTTGTTACAGTACACTTAGATAGACAGAACAATAAATAAGTTCCTGAAAGTCTTCAGACCTCCAATCCATGCACCAAATATTTATAAGTCCTCTTAATCCTTTTTGTTCTTTTTTTTTTTTTTT
>NW_006413581.1:5912-6746 GCF_000296735.1 Chrysochloris asiatica | reverse complement strand
ACTCACTCATCTATGAGAAATTTTGAAGACAGCTATCTGGCCAACCAAATAGAAGAGATCCACATCTGTGCCATTCCAAAGAAAGGTGACTCAATGGAATGTGGAAATCATCAAACAGTATCATTAATATTACATTTAAGTAAAATTTTGCTGGAAATAATTTAAAAATGGCTGCAACCGTACATTAACAGGGAATTGCCAGAAATTCAAGTTGTATCCAGAAAATAACTTAGAACCAGGAATATCATTGCTGACATCAGATGGATCTTGGCTGAAAGGGGAGAATACAAAAATGATGTTTATTTCTATTTATTGACTATGTAAAGGCATTTGACTGTGTTTGTTGTTGCTATTAAGTGTTGACGAGTTGGTTCCAACCCATAGAGACCCTGTATGGGATTTCCAAGGAACCTTGTAGTTCAAACCGACTTTTCAGTTCAGGGCATTAACCCACAGCACCACACAGGACACTATTTGAATGTGTAGATCATAATAAACTATGGATATCATTGTGAAGAATGGGTATTCCAGAACACTTAATTGTGCTCTGCAGGAATCTGTAAATAGACCAAAAGCTAGTTGTTCAAACAGATCAAGAGGATACTGAATGGTTTAAAATCAGGCAAGATGTGCACCAGAGTTACATTATTTTACCATCCTCTGCCGTGGTGCTGTGGGATAAACACTGGACTGTTAACCACAGCTTACTATTCAAACCCACCAGATATTCCTCTGAAAGCCTATTCAGGATTGCTATGAGTTGGAACTGACACTACATCACTTAACAACAACAACAATTCAAACTGCATGCTGAGCACATAATTCCAGAAGCTT
>NW_006413581.1:2522-4042 GCF_000296735.1 Chrysochloris asiatica | reverse complement strand
TCTTAATTTTAAACCATTCAGTGTTCCCATATTCTGTTCAAACAATTAACTGTTGGTCCATGTACAGATTCCTCATGAGCACAATTAAGTGTTCAGGAACACTTGTACTTCGCAATGTTGTCCATAACTTGTCATGGTCCATGCAATCAAAAGCCTTTGCATAGTCAATAAAACACAGATAAACAACTTTCTGGTATTCTCTGCTTTCAGCTAAGATCCATCTGACGTTAGCACTAATATTCCTTGTTTCACATCCTTTTCTGAATCTGGCTTGAATTCCTAGCAGTTCCCTGTTGACATACTGTAGCAACTGTTTTAAAATTATTTGTGTGATATAAATGATATTTTTCAATAATTTTTTGCATTCTGTTGGATCATCTTTCTTTGGAATGGGCATATATATGGCTTCTTCCGATCAGTTCACCAAGTAGCTGTCATCCAAATTTCTTGGCATAGATGAGTGAACACTTCCAGCATCCCATGGTTTTTGAAGCATCTCAATTGATATGCCGTCAAACCTTGGAGTCTTGTTTTTTTGCCAATAATTCAGTGCAACTTGGACTTATTCTTTAATAGCAGTTCTTGATAATATACTGCTTCCTGAAATGGTTGAACACTGACCAATTCCTGTTAGTACAGTGACTGTCTGTGTGATCCTTCTATCTTCCCTTGATGCTCCCTGTGTCACTCAATATCATGTCCATTTTTTCTTGTTAAGTGTCATGGAATCAGTTCCAACTCATATTAACCCTGTACAGGGTTTCTGAGGAGAGCCTGGTGGGTTTGAAGGGCCGACATTGTGGTTCAAACTGTTCTGTGGGCCAGTGTCCATAGAATCCCTCGATACTGTAATTTCAGATTTGGATTTTTTTCCTTCTGTTCTTTCAGTTTGTAACATAGAACATGTTCTCCCCTCGGGTTTTCCAACCCGAGGTCTTTGCACATTTTATTATATTTTTTTTTGTTGTTTTCTTGATCTATCCTTTGAAATCTTCTGTTCATCTCATTTCCTTCATCATTTTTTCTTTCTCTTTAGCTACTATATGTTCAAAAGTGAGTTTCAAAGTCTCTTCTTACATAGGAGGAAGCTTGAAAAAGTTTACAGAAAAATGGAATGAAAAGATAATAGAAGTTTTCCTCACACTTTTTGCATATATGGAACAGAGTCCTCTCTTTTGAATTCATGGATGTCACCACAGTTTATGTCACAGAGTCCACCACTTATCTGTCACTTTGTTGTACTGTGGTGGCTTTTGTGTTTCTGTGATTCTGGAAGATATATCACTGGTATTTTAAATACCAACAGGGTCACACACAGTGGACAGGCTTCAGCTGAGCTTCCAGATGAAGACAGACTAGGAAGAAGGAGAGATGAATGACTTCAAAATATTTAGTCACTGAAAGCTTTATGGAAATCAGTGGAACACTGTCAGCACCAGATTATCGGATATTGAAACATGATGAAGAGCACCAGAATACTGTCAGATATAGTGTCAGAAGACGAGCCCCTCAGGTTGGAA
>NW_006413581.1:0-962 GCF_000296735.1 Chrysochloris asiatica | reverse complement strand
GGTATTGAAGGATTCTCTGGACAAATTACTGAATGATGCAAAAAGCATCAAGAGAAGATAGAAAGACTACACAGAGTCACTGTACCAAAAGGAAATGGTTGATGTTCAACCATTTCAAGAGATAGCATATGATCAAGAGTCAATTATCCTGAAGGAAGAAGTACAAATTGCATTGAAGGTATTGACAAAAAACAAGGCACCAGGAATTGATGGAATTGAACTCTTTCAACAAACTGATGTGACACTGGAGGTACTCACTCATCTATGCCACAAAATTTGGAAGACAACTACCTGGCCAACTGATTGGAAGAGATCCATATTTGTGCCCATTCCAAAGAGAGGTGAGCCAACAGAATGAGGAAATCATTGGACAATGTCATTGAGATCCCATGTGAGTAAAATTTTACTAAAAATAATGCAAAAACAACTGCAACCATACATTGACAAAGAATTTCCAGAGGCTCAAGCCAAATTCAAAAGAGGTCATGGAATGAGGGATACCATTGCTGATGTCCGAAGGATCTTGGCTAAAAGCAGAGAATACCAAAAAGATGTTTACCTGTGCTTTATTTACTATGCAAAAACTTTGAATGGTGTGGATCTTGACAAACTACGGACAACATTGCGAAGTATGAGTATTCCAGAACACTTAATTGTGCACATGAGGAACCTGTACATAGATCAAGAGGAAGTTGTTCAAGCAGAGGAAGGGGACACCGAATGGTTTAAAATTGAGAAAATTAGTTATGGTGTGCACCAGAGTTGTGTTCTTTCACCATATTTATTCACTCTCTATGTTGGATAAATAATCAGAGAAATTGGATTATATGAAGAAAAATGTGGCATCAGGATTGGAGGAAGACTCATTAACAACCTGTGACATGCAGGTGACACAACCTTGCTTGCTGAAAGTGAAGGGAACTTAAAATATTTACTGATGAAGATCAAAGACCACAGCCTTC
>NW_006413580.1:5434-6649 GCF_000296735.1 Chrysochloris asiatica | reverse complement strand
GGAATAGCCAGAAACATCACCATAGAAAGCTTGTAAGTCTGTCTTCTGCCTATAACTGATTGGAATACCTAAAATGGGGCTACAATGTGCCCAGTGAAGTAGGCTTCTTGCAGAGCCTCTGCAATGCTTAAGATTATAGGTAGAAGCCTGAACCACATCCAGATCTCCAGAGATGGGAAATTTCCACTTGAAATGACGAGCAGTCCAGCCTGGAGCAGCTAGAAGAACAGAAGATACTTCTGGAAAGAAAGACCTACAGGAAAAATACAAAACAATAGAGGCAGACCAACTGTTGCTACAAGAACAAACAAGATGCTTGCCCAGGAAACATCAAGGTCAGTTGCTGGGTCCCCTCAAGGCAAACCACCTTCCAAGACTAAGACACAATGGGAATACACACTCTGATTGGTGACCACGCTCATCACTGATAAAGGGAAGAGAGGGAAAAACAGCAAGGAAGTGGCGAGCTAAGCCGTACAATATTCATTAGACTTCTGTGAACCCAGGTCAAGACCTGGCTGGCCAGCGGTGTGGCAAGACCTGGGGACTCTTGGGTCCAGAGTCAGTGACATAGTCACAGAGGATTAGAGTGGAGAATGAATCATCCAGCTGATAAGAAGAGAGGGCATATACACAAGAACACCCACACTTGCACATAATACCCACTTGACCTGGCTTTAATGACTGGATGATCAGAACTCAACCAGGAGAAGAAAGAAGAGGAAAAAAAGACTAATTTAATACAATTCGATGAACTTGACCTACACCTAATGTGGAGGGTCAGAGGAAAAGAGGAACACCCCCAATGAGATGGATTGGCCTAGAGGCAGCATCGATGGACTCAAGTGTGGCAACAATAGTGAGGTTGTCACAGGATTGGGCAGTGTTTCGTTCTGCTGTGCATAAGGTCGCTATGGGTCAGTACCAACTCAATGGTACCTAACAACAACAACATTGGGCCCTGGCACATTTGTGGATTAAGAGCTGGGCTGCTAACCTCAAGGTCAGCAGTTTGAATGGACCAGTCTCTCTATGGGAGGAAGGTGAGGCTTTCTCCTCCCGTAATGAATTACAGCCTCAGAAACCCTATATGGAGAACTGACTCTTGGGCAGACCACCACAACCATGAACACAAACTAAATGTTATGGAATATCAATTATTTTCAATGTTATCCACAGATTGTTCTGATGAACACAATCAAAAGCTTTTTCATA
>NW_006413580.1:2675-4814 GCF_000296735.1 Chrysochloris asiatica | reverse complement strand
TGGTTTTCTAGGCTGGGAATGACAAATTGAAGAGGAATGGCATTGCATTCAACATCAACAATAACATTTCATGATCTATCTTGAAGTACGATGCTGTTGGTATATTCATAAAAGTATAAAAAAATAGTTAATACCACTATTGTTCAAATCTACCTATCAACCATCAAACCAATGATGATGAAATTTAAGAATTCTACAATTTAATTTGAAATTCATCAGATGTGCAATCAAGATGTACTGATAATTGCTGGTTATTGGTATATGAAGTTTGGAAACAAAGTGGAAGGATCAGTAGTTAGTAAATATGGCTTTGATGATCAAAATGATACTAGAGATCTCATTGCTGAATTATGCAAAACCAGTGACTAATTTATTGCAAATACCTTTTTAAATCAACATAAAAGATGTCTATAAACATGTACCTCAACAAATGGAAGATACAGGGATCAAATTGACTACATATTTGGGAAGAGATGGTGGAAAAGCTATATACCATCATTGAAAACAGGGCCAGGAAAAAAATGTGGAACAGACAGTTGATTAATCATATGCAAGTTAAGGGTGAAGCTGAAAAAAATTAAAACAAGTCCATGAGAGTTATAATATGAACTTGAATATATCCCACTTGAATTCATAAGTAATCTCAAGAACAGATTTGATGTAATAGAGACTAGTGACTGAAGACCAGAAAACTTGTGGGATAATATCAAGAACATCATATAGGAAGAAAGTGAAAGGTAGTAAAAAACAAAGGAAAGAAAGGAAAGACCAAAATGGGTATCAGAAGAGATTCTGAAACTTGGTCTCCAGTGTAGAGAATGTAAAGTGAATGAAAAGAAATGAGTAGGTAAAATAGATAAACTGAATATTTCAAAGGGCAGTTCAAGAAGAGAAACCAAGTAATACAATGAAAGTTACAAAGAACTGGAGATAGAAAACCAAAAATGAAAAACATGTTCATAATGTCTCAAGATGAAAGAACTAAAGAATTCAAGCCAAGATTTGCAATACTGAAGATTCTATTGGAAAAATATTGAATGATGCAAAAAGCACTAAAAGAAGATGCAAAGAACACACAGTCAGAACATTGGAGGCAGGGCTTGAAGGCAGCTAGGGTAGAGGTGCAGTGAGGTTCATCATCAGAAATACCACAGAATACCAGGCAAAGAAGATCCAGGGCAGAGCTCCAAAATTCAAAACCACAAAGGTACAAATATCTTTAAAAGTTTGAAAACATATAGCTAGTGGAACTTGAAGCAAAATAAAGAAATCGCATACTTTTGAATCTACCTGGCTCAGTGGCCTGGTGCTGACAACTTGGGGGAGACCAAATGGCAAGATTAAGCGGGGGAGCAGGAATATCACAGAAAAATGCAGTGAGAACCTTGGAACAAAGGTGGACAATACGCTTTGTCGGTTTTGCTTTGCTCTGATTTTCTTTATATCTATATCTATATATCTATTCATTGCCCCTCCCCCACAATTTGTGTACCTACATTCTGATGACTAGAGAGGGTGCCTGAGCGAGTGGGCACCCCCCACTCTCACCATTGGTGGTTTTTTCTGCAATGTATGTACACAGAAACTCTCAGCCCAAGAGCTGGCCCTGAACTGGTTTGTTTATTTGTTTTTTAAGTATGGGAAAGGCCAGAACAGGGGTATAGAAAGGGAAAGAGAGTTTAAAAACAAAACAAGCCAAAAATTAAATCCAGAGGTACAGCATAACAACCAACAGTGGCATCTTGAAATCTCTCAGGCAGCTTAGAAGGCAAGAAGCTGAAGAGAGGATATAAAAGTCATACTCATATTAGGTTACAGATTTTTTTTTTTTTTCTTCTTCTCTCCCTTTTCTGTGATTATAGACTACAGTATTTAGTCTAGTTTTGTTTTGTTGTTATTGTTTTCTTGGGTTTTTTTGCTGGTGTTGTTTTGCTGTTTTATGCTCCCCCTTCTGCCTTTGAGGGACTCATTCTCTCCCTATATTACCCAAGAAGAGACAGCACCTGCTCCCATATAGTCAAGCGACAATCACACTCTATAAAACATCAAAACCCAGGAAAGAACCAATACCAACTGCCATATACCAGGTAGGCAGACAACAACTGTGAAAGTTACTCTGAGTTAAGCAATAAGAAGAGT
>NW_006413580.1:0-538 GCF_000296735.1 Chrysochloris asiatica | reverse complement strand
TGAAACAAGACCTGCACCTCACGCCTTATACAAAATTCAACTCAATATGGATTAAGGACCTCAATGTGAATCCCAAAATTATGAAAGCCATCAATGAAAAAATAGGGACAAATGTGAGGGCACTAATTCACGGAATACACAGATTACCAAACATTTTGAAAACTACACAAATAAAAGTAGACAAAATAGATTATTGGGACATACTAAAAATTATGTGCATCAAAAGACTTCACCAAAAGAGTAAAAAGGGAAACCACATAATGGGAAAAAAAATCTTTTATTTATTTATTTATTTTATTGTCACATCAGACACAGGAATTATTTCTAAAATTTATAGGAAACTACAACAATTCTACAAGAAAAAGACAAATAACCCAAGTAAAAAAATGGGCACAGGACATGAACAGACATTTCACCAAGAAGGAGATGCAGGCAGCTAACACATGAAGAAATGTTCACAATCACTAGCCATTAGAGAGATACAAATCAAAACAACAATGAGATATCATCTCACACCAGCAATAACAGCAAAGATCAA
>NW_006413579.1:6295-7418 GCF_000296735.1 Chrysochloris asiatica | reverse complement strand
GAGTCCAACGTGTCCATATATTAAGAGCAAGATAAAAGCAGATGTGTCCAACATGTTTATACAGAGAGAGCTGGCTGTATGGCTGATGAGTCCAACATGTCCATTTACAGAAAGCTAGCTTCATGGCAGACAATTCCAATATCTTCATATACAGAGTGCTACCTACTTTGCAGATTACTCCAACCTATCATTGTCCAGAGAGCTAGCTCCATGGCAGACGAGTCCAAAATGTCCATATACAGAGAGTTAGCTATATGGCAGAAGAGTGCAACATTTCCATGCAAAGAGTTCTAGCTATATGACAGAGTAGTCCAATGTATCCATATACTGATTGGTATCTACATGGCACAGTAGATCAACATGTTCTTATACACAGTACTAGCTACATTCCAGATGAGTCCAACATGTCCATATACTGAGGGATAGCAATATGGCAGATGATTCCAACATGTTCATACACAAAGCGCTGGCTACATGGCTGACGAGTCTAACTTTCTGTATATGGCTACATGTCCATATGCAGAAAGTTAGATCCATGTCAGACAAGTGCAATATCTTCATATATACAGAGCTACCTACATTACTGATAATTCCAACATATCCATGTACAGAGAGCTAGCTACATGACAGACAAAGCCAATATGTCCATATAAAGAGAGTTGGATACATGGCAGAGTAGTGCTACATTTCCATATACAGGGTGCTAGCTACATGACAGATGAGTGAAACGTGTCCATATACTGAGAGTTAGCATCATGGCAGATGAGTCCAACATGTGTATATTCAGAGTGCTCACTCTAAGGCAGATGAGTCCAACATTTTCATACACAAAGAGCTAGCTACATGGCAGAGTAGTGCAACATTTCCATATACAGAGTTCTAGCTATATGGAATATGAGTCCAACGTGTCCATGTACAGAGAGCTAGCAATATGGAAGAGAAGTGCAACATTTCCATATACAGAGTTATAGCTTCATGGCAGATGAGTTCAACATGTCCATAGACTGAGAGCTAGATACATGGCAGAGTAGTCCAACATGTCCATATACAGAGTTCTAACTACATGGCAGATGTGTCCAACATATGCATATACTGAGAGTTCGTTACATGGCAGATGAGTCCA
>NW_006413579.1:2963-3524 GCF_000296735.1 Chrysochloris asiatica | reverse complement strand
GTAGCTACAAGTCAGTTGAGTCCAAGATGCCCATATACAGAGTTCTTGCTACATGGTATATGAGACCAGCGTGTCCATATACTAAGAACAAGCTACAAGGCAGATGAGTCCAACATGTTCATAGAGAGAGAGATGGCTACATGGCTGATGAGTCCAACGTGTCCATATCCTGAGAGCTAGCTACATGGCAGAAAGATCCTATATGTTCATATACAGAGAGCTACCTAAATGGCAGATCAGTCCAACATATCCATGTACAGAGAGCTAGCTACATGTCAGATGAGTTTAAAATGTCCATATACAGAGAGTTAGCTACATGGCACCGTAGTGCAACATTTCCATATACAGTGTACTAGCTACATGGCAGATGAGTCCAACATGTCCATATACTGAGAGATAGCTACATGTCAGAAGAGTACAAAATGTACATAGTCAGAGAGCTAGTAACATGGCAGAGTAGTGCAATATTTCCATATACAGAGTTCTAGCTACATGGCAGAGTAGTGCAACATTTCCATATACAGAATTCTAGCTACATGGCAGATGAGTCCAACATGTCCA
>NW_006413579.1:0-522 GCF_000296735.1 Chrysochloris asiatica | reverse complement strand
GATGAGTCCAACATGTGCATATACTGAGAATTAGCTACATGGCAGATGACTCTAACATGTGTATATTTAAAGGGCTAACTAGAAGCAGATGAGTCCAACATGCTCATATACAGAGAACTGGCTACATGGCTGATTAGTCCACCATGTCCATATCCTAAAAGCTTTGTAAATGGCAGACAAGTCCTATATGTGCATATACAGACAGTTACCTACATGCAGATCAATCCAACATATCCATGTACAGAGAGATAGCTACATGCCATACTAGTCCAAAATGTACATATACAGAGAGCTACCTACATGGCAGAGGAGTGCAACATTCCCATATACAGAGTTCTAGCTACATGGTAGATGACTCCAATATTTCCATATACAGAGAGCTTGCTACATGGCAGAGTAGTGCTACATTTCCATATACAGTGATCTACCTACATGGCAGATGAGTATATATGTACATTTACTGAGAGTTATCTACTTTTCAGGTGAATCCCACATGTGTATATTTAGAGGGCTAGCTACAAG
>NW_006413578.1:4934-6451 GCF_000296735.1 Chrysochloris asiatica | reverse complement strand
TTTTCAACATGTTTGGTAGTCTATATATGCTCTGAATTAGAGCCCTCACATATGTCCCTGCTTTTTCATTGATGGCCTTAATAATTCTGCGATTGATATTTAGGTCTTTAATACATGCTGAATTGGGTTTTGTATAAGGCATGAGGTAAAGATCTTGTTTCAGTCTTTTGCATATTGCTTTCCAGTTCTGCCAGCACCATCTGTTGATGGAGACTGTCTCCTCCCCATGCTATATATTTAGGCACTTTGTTGAAAATCAGTTAATTTCTGGATTCTCGATTCTGTTCCATTGATCAATGTATCTTTCATTGTATCACTACCAAGCTGTTTTGACCAGAGTAGCCATGTGATAAAATCTGATATCAGTTAGTGAGAGAGTTCCAACCTTATTTTTCTTAAGTGGAACTTTGATTATCCTGGATCTCTTTCTTTTCCATATAAAGTTTGTTATAGTTTTTTCCATCTCTTTGAAGAATGTCTTGGAATCTGGATTGAGATTGCATTATATGTGTAAATTGCTTTGGGGAGTATTGACATTTTCTCAATGTTAAGTCTTCCTATCCAGAAACATGGAGCATTCTTCCATTTTTGTAGGTAGGTCTCTTTTAGTTTCTTGTATTATTAGTGTTTCGTAATTTTCTTTCTAATAGTCCTTTGTTTCTGTGGTTACATTTATTCCTAGATATTTAATCCTTTGGGCAGCTATGTTAAATGGTATTGCTTTCCTAATGTCTTTTTCCATCCTATCATTATTGGTATAGAGAAATCCAACTGATTTTGGTATGTTAATCTTATATCCTACCACTTTGCTGAATCTTTCAATGAAGTCTAGTAGCTTTCTTACTGAGTCTTTGTGGTTTTCTATGTATAGGATCATATCATCTGCAAATAGAGTTTTACTTCCTCTTTGCCAATTTGTATGCCTTTAATTTCCCTGTCTTGCCATATAGATCTTGCTAAGACTTCTAGCACAATACTGAATAGGAGTGGTGACATTGGGCATCCTTGTCTGGTTCCTGTTTATAGAGGGAACACTTTCAGTTTCTCTCCATTGAGAGTAATGTATGTAGGCTGTTGGTTTTGTATATATGCTCTCAATTATGTTGAAGAATTTCCCTTTAATCCCTATTTTGTTGAGGGTTTATATCAGGAATGGATGTTGGATTTTGTCAAATGTCTTTTCTGAATTAATTGATATAATCATTTGGTTCTTTTCTTTTTTCTTGTTTATATGGTGGATTATGTTGATTATTTTTCTAATTTTGAACCATTTTTGCATCCCTGCTATGAATCCCATTTGAATCATGATGTATTTATTATCTTTTTGATGTGCTGCTGGATTCTATTGCCTAGAATGTTGTTGAGAATATTTGCATTTGTGTTCATGAGGGATTTGTTGTTGTTGTCAGGTGCCATCGAGTTGGAACTGACTCATAGCGACCCCATGCACAGCAGAACGAAACAATGTCCGATCCTGGGCCAACCTCACTACCACTGCCCCATTGAGTCCTTCAATG
>NW_006413578.1:1720-2749 GCF_000296735.1 Chrysochloris asiatica | reverse complement strand
GTGACCTAACACCTCGTCTATTCTGGAGAATGTTTTATGTGCACTGGAAAATAATCTCTATTGTTCTGTTTTTGGTTTGAATAATCTGTACACATTTATAAAGTCCAGTTGGCTGATTGTGTTGTTTAGTTCTTTTGTGTCTTTGTCAAGTTTCTTTCTGGTTGTTCTGTCCATTTTTGAAAGCAGTGTATTAAAATCGTCCACATGAGATAATGTCCATCTTTATCTATTATGCTGGTTTCTGCCTTAACATTTATTTTATCAGAGAACAGTACTGCCACTGCTGGTCACTTTTATTGCAATTAGCTTGGTATGTTTTTTTCCCCATCCTTTTACTTTTAAGCTATTTTTGTCTCAGTGTGTAAGATGTATCTCTTGCAGACAGCATACTGAAGTATTTTGTTTTCTCATCCATTTTGGCACCCTCAGTCTCTTAACTGGTTTATTTAATCAATGTATATGCAGTGTAATTTCAATAGGTATGGATTATTTGCTGCCATTATGTTTGTTTTTATTTTGGTGCTGCTGGTTTCTTTGTTCTGTTTGTCTTCTTGTTCTGAATTCATGTTTTTGTTCTTTCTTGTCAGTTTCCATGTTCTCCATGGATGTTCACTTTCTTGGTATGTTGTGAAGTATTTTCTCTGCAGTTACTTTATATTCCATTAACTTTTCCCTCCATTTAGTGCAGTCTGTTTTATCCTGTAATCTACGTGACCTCACCATCTGGATCTCTGTTCCTACATGCTTTCCTTCTTCCACACTGTAATTGTTTTAATATTAGACTGACCTCCCAGATTCTCTGAGTTTGTTCTTATAGTTTTGTCCTGTTCTTGACTCATCCAGTTGTCGATTGAGTTCCAGGAGGTGCTGCCACGTATATCAGTCTGTGGTTCTTGTCTGTTCTTGTTGCTTCTCAGTACTACAGAGTTAGCTTCTGTTTATCCTGGAATGTTTTGATTACACCATCATATTTGATATATAGCTTTGCTGGATAAAGGATTCT
Organism: Chrysochloris asiatica; assembly: GCF_000296735.1. Classification (NCBI taxonomy): domain Eukaryota; kingdom Metazoa; phylum Chordata; class Mammalia; order Afrosoricida; family Chrysochloridae; genus Chrysochloris; species Chrysochloris asiatica. Next base: position 1,746 of record NW_006413578.1, on the reverse strand, counting down.
TGGTTGGCTTTCAGGGTTTTATATAT
>NW_006413578.1:0-946 GCF_000296735.1 Chrysochloris asiatica | reverse complement strand
TATCTTGTTTCTGGACATGTGATGATACAGTCATCTGCTTTTGCTTCTTGGACATGTTTAGTGTTTATCTATGGCCTTAATACTTAATTGAGTGTGTGTTTTGCTATTTTTTATGTTTTCTGATTGCTTGCAGGAAGATGTGATCAGGATATGGGCTTCCCTCTTCACTCTTATTGCTTGACTCAGAGTAACTTTTACAGTTGTTCTCTGCCTCCCTGGTGTATGTCAGTTGGTCTTGGTTCTTGCCTGGATTGTGGGGTTTTTTAGGATGTGATTGTAGCTTGACTATATGGCAGTAATTGCTGTCTCTTCTTGCATAATATAGGTAGAGAAATAGGTAGAGAAAGAGCTTCGTAAAGATAAAAGGGGTAACCAAGAAAAAAAAAAATCAGCAGCAGCAATACAACAACAGCAAAAAAATAGATTGGGTGCTGTTGTCTATAATCGCAGAAAAGAAAGTAGGGAGAGCAGAAAAAAAAAAAATCTGTAGCTTCATGAATATGACTTTCATATCTTCTTTCAGCTTCTTGACTTCAAGGCCGCCTGATAAATTTTAAGATGCCACTGTTGTTGGTTATGCTGGATTTAATTTGCGGCCTGTTTTGTTTTTAGACTTTCTCCCATTACACACACACACCCAACCCCCATTCTTGCCTTTTCCCTATTAATAAATATTTCAGGGCTGGCTGTGGTTGTATATCATTGCCATATGGTTTTAAGTAGGGGGTGGCCTTTGAAACATACTTTTCTGTCCTTTTCCCTATTAATGAACAATTCAGAGCTGTCTGTGGCTGTTTTGCACTGCCACCAGGTTTTTAAGTGTGGACTCAACCTTTGACATCTGAGAGGATCTGTGTGCATGCGTGGTTGAAGAACCCTCCACTTGTGCCGGTGGGGTTGTCCACTCCCTCAGGTACCCAGAGAGGGAGAGGGGCTGTGTGCTGAC
>NW_006413577.1:3395-7041 GCF_000296735.1 Chrysochloris asiatica | reverse complement strand
AGGAGCTATATGGCATAGTTGTGCAACATGTCCATATACAGAGTTCAAGCTACAAAGCAGATGAGTCCATCTTGTCTATATACTGAGAGCTACCTACATGGCAGACAAGTCCAATATGTTCATATACAGAGAGCTACCTATTTGGCAGATCAGTCCAACATATCCATGCAAAGAGAGCTAGCTACATGGCAGATGAGTCAAAAATATCCATATACAGAGACCTAGCTACATGGCAGTGTAGTGCAACATTTCCATATACAGACTTATAGGTACGTGCTAGATGTGTCCAACATATCCATATTGTGAGAGCTACCTACATGGCAGATGTGTCCAAAATATCCATGCACAGAGAGCTAGATATATGTCAGATGAGACCACAATGTCCATATACAGAGAGCTAGCTACATGGCAAACGATTCCAAAATGTCCATATACAGAGAGGTAGCTACATGGCAGATTAGTGCAACATTTCCATATACAGAGTGTTAAGTACATGGCAGATGTGTCCAACGTGTCAAACACTGAGAGATAGCTACATGGTAGAGCAGTCCAACATGTCCACATACAAGATACTAGCTATATGGCATATGTGTACAACATGTCCATATACTGAGAGCTAGCTACATGGCAGACAAGTCCAATATCTTCATATATGGAGAGCTACCTACTTGGCAGATCAGTTCAACATATCCATGTACAGAGAGCTAGCTACATGACAGACATATCCAAAATGTCTATATACAAAGAGCTTGCTACATGACATGGTAGTGCAAAATTTTCTTATACAGATTTCTAGCTACAAGGCAGATGAGTCCAACTTGTCTATATATAGAGATTTGATTACATGATAGCGAGTGCAACATTTCCATATATAGAGTTCTAACTGCATGGCACTTGTGTCTAACGTGTACATATACATAGAGCTAACTACATGGCAACGTATTCCACCATGTCCATATTCAGGGTACTAGATACATGGAAGATGTGTCCAATGTGTCCATATACTGGGAGTACGTGTACAGAGCTAGCTACATGGCAGAGTAGTGCAATATTTCCATATACAGCATTCTAGCTACATATACTGATAGCTTGCTACATGGCAGACAAGTCCCATATGTTCATATACAGAGTGCTATCTACTTGGCATATCAGTCCAACACATCCATGTACAGAGAGCTATTTACATGGCAAACAAGTCCAAAATGTCCATATACAGGGAGCTAGCTACACGGTAGGGTAGTGCAACATTTCCATATACAGAGTTCTCGCTACAAGGCAGGTGAGTCCAACTTGTCTATATACACAGAGCTAGGTACATGGCAATGTATTGGAACATTTCCATATACAGAACACTAGCTAAATGGCAGATGTGTCCAACTGAGAGCTAGCTACATGGCAGAGAAGGCCAACATGTCCATATAGAGTGTACTAGCTATATGGCAGATGAGTCCAACATGTCCATATACTGAGAGCTACCTACATGACAGACAAGTCCAATATGTTCATATACAAAGAGTTACCTACTTGGCAGATCAGTTCAACATATGCATGTACAGAGAGCTAGCTGCATGGCAGACGAGTCCAAAATGTCCATATACAGAGAGCTAGCTACATGGCAGGGTAGTGCTGCATTTCTGTATACAGAGTTCTAGCTACATGGCAAATGATTCCAAAGTGTTCATATACTGAGACCTAGCTACATGGCAGACAAGTTCTATATGTTCGTATACAGAGAGCTAGCTACCTCGCAGCTCATTGTAACATATCCACGTACAGAGAGCTAGCTTCATGGCAGATGAGTCCAAAACATCCATATACAGAGAGCTAGCTACATGTCAGGATAGTGCATCATTTCCATATACAAAATTCTAGCTACAAGGCAGATGTGTCCAAGGTGTCCATATATTGAGAACTACCTACATTGCAGACAAGTCCAATATGTTCATATACAGAGAGCTACCTATTTGGCAGATCATTCCAACATATCCACGTACACAGAGCAAGGTAAATGGCAGATGAGTCCATAATGTCCATATGTAGAGAGCTAGCTAAATGGAAGACGAGTCCAAAATGTCCATATACAGAGAACTAGATAAATGTCAGAGTAGTGCAACATTTTCATATACAGGGTTCTAGCTACATGGCACATTTGTCCAACGTGTCCATATTCTATGAACTAGCTGCATGGCAGACAAGTCCAATATGTTCATATACAGAGAGCTACCTACTTGGCAGATCAGTCCAACATATCCATGGACAGAGAGCTAGCTACATGGCAAAAGAGACCAAAATAGCCATATACAGAGAGATAGGTACATGGAAGTGTAGTGCAACATTTCAATATACAGATTTCTAGCTATAAGTCAGATAAGTTCAACTTGTCTATATACAGAGAGCTAGCTACATGGCAGAATAGTGCAACGTTTCCATATAAAGAGTTCTACCTACAAGGCAGATGAGTCCATATATTGAGAACTAGCTACGTGGCAGAGTAGTCTAACATGTCCATATTCAGGGTACTATCTACATGGCAGATGTGTACAATGTGTCCATATACTGAGAACTAGCCACATCACAGACAATTACAATATGTTCATATACATGACAGTGTAATACAACATTTCAATGTACAGAGTTCTAGCTACATGGCAGATGTGTCCAACGTGTCCATATACTGAGAACTAGCCACATCACAGACAATTACAATATGTTCATATACAGGGAGCTACCTACTTAGCAGATCAGCCCAGCATATCCATGTACAGAGAGCTAGCTACATGGCAGAAGAGTCCTAAATGTCCATATAAAGAGAGCTAGCTACATGGTAGAGTAGTGCAACATTTCTATACACAGAATTCTAGGTACAAGGTAGATGAGTCAAAGTTGTATATATGCAGAGAGCTAGCTACATGGCAGAGTAGTGCAACATTTCCATATACAGAGTTCGAGGTACATGATAGATATGTCCAACGTCTGTATGCTGTGAGCTAGCTAAATAGCAGAGTAGTCCAACATGTCCATATTCAGGGTAATAGCTACATGCCAGATGTGTACAAATGTGTCCATATACTGAGAGCCACCTACAGAGCATAGAAGTCCAATATGTTCATATACAGAGAGCTATCTACTTGGCATATCAGTCCAAAATATCCATGTACAGACAACTAGCTACATATCAGATGAGTCCAAATTATCCATATACAGAGAGTTAGCTACATGGCAGGGTAGTGCAACATTTCTGTATACAGTGTTCAAGCTACAAGTCAGATGAGTACAAATTGGCTATATTGAGAGAGCTAGTTACATGGCAGAGTACTCCAACATGTCCATAATGAGAGTTCTAGTTATATGGCAGATGTTTTCTACATGTCATTAAACTGAGAGATAGCTGCATGGCAGAGAAGTCCAGCATGTTCATATACAGAGAGCTAACTACTTCACAGATCAGTGTAACATAACCATGTACAGAGAGCAAGCTACATGGAAGACGAATCCAAAATGTCCATATATGGTGAGTTAGCTACATGGTAGAGTAATGGAACATTAACATATACAGACTTCTAGGTACAAGGCAGATGAGTCCAACTTGTCTATATAGACAGAGCTAGCTACATGACAGAGTAGTGCAATATTTCCATATACAGAG
>NW_006413577.1:0-1133 GCF_000296735.1 Chrysochloris asiatica | reverse complement strand
CAAATGTGTCCAACGTGTCCATACACTGATAGCTAAATACATGGTAGAAAAGTCCAATATGCTCATATATAGAGAGCTACCTACTTTGCAGATCAATCCTACATATCCGTGTATATGGCAGACGAGTACAACATGTCCATATACAGAGAGATAGCTTCATGGCAGGGTAGTGCCACATTTCCATATACACATTTCTAGGTACAAGGCAGGTGAGTCCAACATGTCCACATACAGAAAACTAGCTACATGGTAGAATAATGCAACATTTCCATATACAGAATTCTAGCTACATGACAGATGTGTCCAACGTGTCCATACACTGAGAGCTAGCTACATGGCAGAGCAGTCCAACATGTTCATATAGAGGGTACTAGCTACATTTCAGATTAGTCTGACATGTCCGTATTCTTAGAGCTAGCTACATGGCAGACATGTCCAGTATGTTCATATAAAGAGAGCTACCTACTTGGCAAATCAGTCCAACATATCCATGTACAGAGAACTAGCTTCAAGGCAGACGAGTACAAAATGTCCATATACAGAGAGCTAGCTACATGACAGCGTAGTGCAACATTTTCATATATAAAGTTCTAGCTATAAGGCATACGAATCCAACTTGTCTATATAAAGATAGGTAGCTACATGGCAGAGTAGTGCAACATTTCCATATACAGAGCTCTAGCTACATGGCAGATGTGTCCAACGTGTCCATATACTGAGAGCCAGCTACATGGCAGACAAGTCCATTATGTTCATATACAGAGAGGTACCTATTTGCAGATGAGTCCAACATATCCATGTACAGAGAGCTAGCTACATGGCAGATGCATACAAAATGTCCATATACAGAGAGCTAGCTGCATAGCAGTGTAGTGCAATATTTCCATATATAGAGTTCTAGCTATGAAGCAGATGAGTCCAACTTGTCTATCTATAGAGAGCTAGCTACATGGCAGAGTATTGCAACATACCCATATACAGACCTCTAAGTACATAGCAGATGTGTCCAACGTGTCCATGCATTGAGAGCTGGCTACATGTCAGACAAATCCAATATGTTCATATACAGAGAATTACCTACTTGGAAGATCAGTTCACCATATTCATGTACAGAGAGCTAGCTACATGGCAGA
>NW_006413576.1:2673-6771 GCF_000296735.1 Chrysochloris asiatica | reverse complement strand
CATAGTTGACATAAATGCCATGTTAATCCCCAAACTGATGAATGTTGTTATTAAGTGCCATAGAGTTGGTTACCAATCACAGAGACCCAGTACAGAGTTCCCAAAGAGCAGCTAGTGAGTTTGAACTGCTGATCTTGTGACTCAAACCAAACTTTTAGTTTTGCAAAACAAAACAAAAAAAAGGATAGCCAAGAGTAAAAGGGAGAGGTGTCAAGTCCTTATCAGACATATGTAATACTGAAGAATGCATGATAAGGCAAAGGGAGTTGAAAATATTAGAATGGATTTCTTTGAAAGAACTGAAAATCACTTCATCTTATGTTCCTTTGGAGGGCACAAAAAGAAAAAAAAAAAAATAACATTGAAGAGGGCATCAGCATTTTAAGAAGGCTAGATTTAGATATTGAGGTTTTGTTGTAGAAACATTTCTACTATCACTAGATATGATGGTATTCCATAATGTTGTTGCTGTTAAGTTCCATCAAGTCAGTTCTGACTCTTAGCAACCCCATATAGGGTTTCCAAGGAGTAGTTGGTGGATTTGCATTGTCTATCTTGTGGTTAGTAGTCCCCTGCTTACTCTATAGCTCATATCAGTATTCCTTAATGGAATACCCTAAATATATGTAGCCACACTTAGTAATTAGAGATAAGACAGATGAAATAGAAAAGCAGAGAGGCCAAAATGACATCTATACTGTCCAGAGCCACTTGGACCTATGAAAATAATCTTAAAGTGTTTTGTATTGAGGCACATGAGCTGTAATCTAGAGTGTTACTTCGTTTGAATAATAAACAAAATTGAGAGCCAGTGATCAGATGCTGATATTAGTAACTGTACCAGTTTTAAGATCAAAGACATACAGACTCAGAGATTATTGATTAAGAACAAGGATGAGCTCTCTTGAGAAAGGATATGTAAGAAGAAAGGAAGGTCTTAAAAGTTCCCATAACATGGACTCAGACTGGACATCAACATTTCTAGATGGCAAAAGAGAATTAAAAGGTTTGAAGTAGCCTCAGAATGCCATGTGTACTTATGATCATCTAACAATTAACATGGCATATACAATTATAAAATGAACACAGATCAAATATTTTATTCAATTTAGTAGCCGGAACCAGTATGCTGATTCAAAAGAAAAGCCAACAATAGACACATATATGTTTGATCAGGAAATGCTGAAATGAAATTATTAATATTTGAAAAACTGGCTTTGTAAGGAAATTGTTGTTGTTACATGTCATAAAGTCAGTTCTGACTCATAGCAATCTTATGTACAACAGAACGAAACACTGGACAATATTGCACCATCCTCATAATTGTTGTTAAGTTTAAGCTCATTGCTGTTGCCATTGCGTAGGTCCATCTGATTGGGGATGTCCCTCTTTTTTCTGACCCTCCACTTTACTGAGCATGATATCCTTCTCCAGGGACTGGTCCCTCCTGAAAACATGTCTGAAGCATGGGACTTGAAGTCTCCCTATTCTGACTGCACTTACGACAAAACCGGTTTGTTTGTTCTTCTGGAAGTTCATGGTACTTCTAGTATTCTTCTCAAACACCATAATTAAAATGGAACAATTCTTCTAGGACATATTTTACTCAGTGTCCAGCTTTCACATGCATATGAAACTCATGAAAATACTATGGTTTGGGCCAGGTATGCCAAAATCTTGAAACTGATTTCTTTACTCTTGAATATTTTCAAATTCTTGTGCAGCACATTTGTCTACTGCAATGGAAACTGCTGTTTCCATAGTGTTGATTGTAGATCTGATCTGAGCAAAATGAAGACGTTATCAATTTCAATCTTTTCTCAATTTATCATAATGTTATTTATTGTTCTATTTGTGAAGATTTTTATTTTCTTTACTTGTACTTGTATCCCTATTGTTGTTGTTGTTAAGTGCCATCGACAAACACAATTTACATTGCTATCGATAATGCAATTAGTATGAGTATAAACTACCTCAAAGTTTTGTAAGAGATCCAAATACTAGTGATTATCTTATAAGTAGTCTTTAAATTGAAACTCAGTTTTATTTCTTTGCAATTTTTTCTTGCTCAATAGCACAAAATCTCCCAGATCTCTGTGTGATATTCACCAAAATGGAGCTGGCTAGTTAACAATAAAGCTATATATCCAAGCTGCTCACTGTACTCACATATTATTGCTACAATTTAATTAACATGAGAAATAGTCTATTTCAGGTCATTTTGGATTGCCTTCTAATACAAACTTAGATTATTAACTCATTCTTGTACTTATAATTTAATAGTCTTTTTCTTATCGCTTTCTAATCTCTAATCCAATGTCCTAATTTTAGCAAATAAATTGAATTAAATAGACTAAAGTAGTTGTTATTGTTGTTGTTATGTGTTATCAAGTCAGTATACTGACTAATAGCAACCCTATGCACAACAGAATGAAACACTGTCCAATCCTGGGCCAACTTCACAATTGTTGCCACGCTTGAGTCCATTGATGCTGCCACTTTGCCAAACCAGCTCTCTGGGAGTCTTCCTATTTTTCTCTGACCCTTCACCTTACCAAACATTATATCATTCTCCAGCGACTGGTCCCTCTTGATAATATGTCCAAAGTATGAGAGACAAAGTTTGGCCATCTTGGCCTCCAAGGAGCACTCTGGCTGCACTTCTTCAAACACAGATCTTTGGTTCTTTTGGTTGTTGTTGTTGTTGTTATGTGCCATCGAGTCGGTTCCGACCCATAGCGACCCTGTATAGGGTTTCCGAGGGTGTAAATCTTTACGGGAGTAGAAAGCCTCATCTTTCTCCCGCGGAGCAGCTGGTAGTTTCGAACCGCTGACCTTACGGTTCGCAGCCCGATTCGTCAAGGAGCACTCTGGCTGCACTTCTTCAAACACAGATCTTTGGTTCTTTTGGTAGCCCATGGTATTTTCAATATTCTCCTTCAACACCATAACTCAAATGCATCAATTCTTCTAAGGTCTCCCTTATTCACTTTCCAGCTTTCGTATGCATATGAGGTTATTGAAAATACCATGGCTTGGGTCAGGCGCACCTTAGGCCTCAAGCTGACATATTTGTTCCTCAACACTTTAAAAGAAGTCTTGTACAACAGATTTGCCTACTGCAGTACGTCATTTTATTTCTTGGCTGCTGCTTCCATGAGTGTTGATAGTTGATCCAAGAAAAATGAAATCCTTGACAACTTCAAACTTTTCTCCATTGATAAGAATGTTGTTTATTGGTTCAGTGGTGAGGATTTTTATTTTCTTTACATTGAGATGTAATCCACACTGAAGGCTGTGCTCTTTGATCTTTATCAGTTTTAAGTCCTCTTCATTTTTATGCGAGTAAGGTTGTATCATCTGCATATCACAGGTTGTTAATGAGTCTTCCTCCAATCCTGATGCCACGATTTTCTTCTTATAACCCAGCTTCTCGAATATGAAAGTAGTGAGATATAAATATGAATGACCCTATTAAATGATTCTTTAAATAGCAGATTAGTACTAAACTTCTAGCCACAAGTTTGGTGGTTCAAACCCACTGGCCATACCTTGGAAAAACTATGTACGGTTGCTATTAGTTTGACCCAACTCAAAGGCACTTAACAACAACAAAACAAAGTGAAAAGGAGCACTCGTAACATAGTGGTTAACTAATTGACTGGTAGCCAAAACGTGGGTGTTTCAAACCCACCAGCCACTCCATGGATGAAATACGTAGGCATCTGATAGCATTAAGATTTACAGCCTTAGAAACCCTCTGGGATGATTATGTACTGTCCTATAGTGTCATACTACAGTCTTGGTGTGGTGCTGTAGGAAAAGTACTGAACTGCTAACTGCATCAGTTCAAACTCACCAGCCACTCCTTGGAAACCCTATGCAGGATTGCTATGAGTCAGAACTCACTTGTTGGCATCTAACAACAACAACACAGTGATTATGCATCAGACTTAATGTGATGACAGTGGAGTTTCTGATTAGCATAGTGAGGAGCTAATTTAGGACTACTAGTCATCAGTAGACAACATACCAGGACTTGTTTTCTTAGCTGTGGATCCATTCAAATATTCCAAATATACAATTAAAATATAATTT
>NW_006413576.1:0-2178 GCF_000296735.1 Chrysochloris asiatica | reverse complement strand
TAGTAATTCATATGAATGGATCTTCCCCATCTGTTAATTAGCCTGCATAAGCAAGTTGAAGAAATAGTCCTACAGCAAAAATTTTAGTGACAAACTATCTCATATGTGTACCACAAAACAGCTCAAATCTGATCCATGGCTGCAGATTTATTTAAATTTATTTTTATTTAAATTAAACTTAAATATCCATGATATTTAAGAGTTGCTCAAACCTGATACATGCTCTCCAAATTTATTTATTAATTTAAAAAGATATTTAAATTTATTATTTAAATTTTTTAAAATTTAAGGTTATTTATTGCACTGTACCACAAAGTCAGTTTAACCTGAAACGTCAGCAGTTGAAATTCAGTAGCCATTCCATGAAAGCCCTATACAGGGTCACTTTGAATCAGAACTGATTTGATAGCACTTAACAATGATTTAAACTTAAATATCTAGGGTACAAACATGTGATGGAAACTACACTTCCACACTGTTTCTCAAGTATGTAATGTGAATCTCAAGTATGTAATGTGAAGAAAAGTTGAAACTGTAGTATTGATTCGGCTTTTATAAAAAAATTAAAAAGAAAATTCACTTTACTTTGGCATAACTGTAAATACCCTATCGAAAATTGGTTGTTTTCTGAAAAACTATTTGTGGCACCAGCAGAGTGTTCATTTTGTGTTGTTGTTAAATGCCATCGATTCAGTTCTGACTCAGAGTGACCCTTTATAGGGTTTCTGAGGATGTAAAACTTTGTGGGAGCAGAAAGCCTCATCTTTCTTCCAAGGATAGATGGTGGGTTTGAACAACCGACCTTGTGGTTCTGTCCAACACTTATGTACAGAACAACCACACTTCCCAGAGTACACACAAAGTAGACTAAATACAGTATGTGCCATGCCACAGTGATAAATTTAAGATTGGATGTGCCCTAAAGATTACCAGTTTGGATCAATCAGCTAGACTTGCTTTTTCAGAGGACAGATATAATGGTGAAATTAATCCTACAGACTTTAGAACTGAAGCCAACCTAAAGGCTACAAATATGTGACAGAGAATTTAATTTCATTCACTGAATATGGTTATTAAGGGTAAGCCTAAAGCTAATCCCACCCTTGTCCTATTCAGCTGTATGAACCAACACTCTCTTTGTTTACCATTCACTTGTCATCAGAGAATAATGACATTTGGCAAAGAAATTTTACTAATAGTTTATTTCATTTTCTTCTTGACAGGCTATTATTCTATTTCTCATTAACTCTGAAGTTGGATATACAAACTCCTTGGCAAAACAATACAAGTTCTACCCACTTTTTCATGAGGCATGTGGCTTTAAATTATAGTTTTTATCTTTCAATGAGTTTAACAGCTAAATGTATCATTTTGTATTAGAAATGATTGCTTTCCATATGTTCTGTGGAACATGTGGCTTCAATTATTGTTTTCCATATGTTCTGGGGAACACGTGGTTTCCTAATAAAGTACAGAAGTAAATTATGTAATATTATTTTGGAAAAAAATTTGTAACTAGGAAAGAATGGACTGTTGAACCATTTAAATTTAGTTCCCAAACTTCAGTTTTATAGCTCCTTTTCATAGTATTTGCTTAGGTTCCAATCTATGTCCACACAAATTCACATAGCTCAGAACACACAGATTCACTTTATAATTTTATATTGGTTCTATTTATCAATAATTTTATGAAGTAGTTCCATTATGGTATATGACTTACTGTTTTCCACTATTATTACAATTCTCAGTTTCAATTTATAGCAACCTTAGTGATTTCCATGGTTCTATTTGTTGATTTGTCTCAGAATAGGCATGTAAGAGCAGAATTTCTTATTTTCTTTTCACTCAGAGTTTTTCTACTGATGCATGAAGTGTAATTCAGGTGATTTTCCATTAAGATAACTAAACAAAGCAATATTAGAGAAGATCACAACAGTGAAATAGCGTAATCCTGTTTAAAAGCCTGGTATCCTGGTATGTGATATAGGATAAAGCTCTGGATTGCTAACCACAAGGTTGGCAACTCAAACCAACCAGCTGCTCCTTGGAAGCACCACACACAATCACCATGATTCAGAACTGACTCCAGTACACTTGACAACAACAGCAAGTGATCATTGTTTATTAATTTTGCTGTTCATTTAAAGAATCACACTGAGAAGTAAAGCATATGATTTG
>NW_006413575.1:7064-7667 GCF_000296735.1 Chrysochloris asiatica | reverse complement strand
GATTATAATCATTGTAATGAAACAAGGTGTATGATTTGTTGAATGTAAAACTGATGATATGCTCTGTAAACTTTCACTCAATCCACAATAAAAACATTAAATTTAAAAAAAGAAGGTATTTGAAATGAAGAAGAAGAAAAAAAAAGATAAATACAGAACAGATTGAAGTTGTCAAAGACTTTGTTTTGCTTGGATTAACCATCAACACTCATGGACGCAGCAGTTAAGTCAAATGACATATTGCATTGGTCAAAATCTACTGCATAATACCTCTTTAAAGTGTTCAAGACCAAATATGTCAGTTTGAGGACCAAGGTGCACCTGGCCCAAGCTACTACTATATTTTCAGTAGCCTCATATGCGTGTGAAAGTTGGACAGTGACTAAAGAAGGCCATAAAAGAATTAATGCATTTTTGTTATGATGTTAGAGAAGAATATTAAAATTACCATGGACTGTAAGAAGTATAAACGTATCTGTGTTGGAAGAAAGAGTGACAAACTACTTCTGAATAGCTAGTCACTGAAAACTCTATGCATAGCGGAGAAACATTGTCAGATATAGGACTGGAAGGTGGGAGGGCACTCAGAAAGCGATTGTGGAA
>NW_006413575.1:1668-3584 GCF_000296735.1 Chrysochloris asiatica | reverse complement strand
GGATCAGCCAGGTGGCATCATTGACGGACTCAGGTGTGGCAGCGGTAGTGAGGTTGGCCCAGGATCGAACATTGTTTCGTTCTGCTGTGCATAGGGTCGCTATGAGTCGGTTCCAACTCGATGGCACCTGACAACAACAACAACAATGTTGGAAGAAGTACAGCCAAACTGCTCCTTAGAAGTCAGGATAGCCAGACTTTGTTTCTTATACTATTCACTTATAAAACAAAGAATCTGACTACTTAATGAGCTGGTTCCTAGGCAAGTAGCTTAACAAATCTGAGTCGTAGTTTGTGCATCAATAAAGGTAATACAGGCTGGCCTAGGTTATGAAAGGCCAATTTACAGACAACTCCTGGGTGTTCTTTAATGTTATGTAAATCTGTTCTCACTTCAAAATGACTGAACTCACCCGTACTGACAACATATTCTTCATTAAACCGCTTTCACTTACTGGACATGAACATTTGAAAGTCATCAAAAAAACTTTGAGCCATTTCTTGCTCTAAGTAAGTCTAAACAAGAACCATATGCACTTGTTCCAACTTACCTAAAAATACTTACAAAACTTTTTATTGTGAATTAGGTTAAGATTTACAGAGTAGATTATCAGTTTTATATTCAACAAATCATACACACTTCATTTAATTGATTGCATTGGCATTAAAATTCCTGAATTTTCAGTGGCATCATAATATTGCCATTTCCCATAGGATAGCAATATTTTAAAGTCTTCAAATTTAATAAGTACCATGCTATAGAAATATAACTCAAAATTTATAAACTTGGTAAACTTAGTAAGAGCTCTTCCTTTTCCCTCAAAGTAAAAGCAAATTTCTCTTAAAATTGTTGGTTCATGGCCACATTGTAGAGCTGACAGGCCTGTATCTCATAGTTGGTGTGCAGAGTACTAACTGTAACTGCTATGGAAAAGTGCTCCTAAGGAATGATGTGGAAGGTAGTGTGCTCCTTTGTGGATAACCTGGTGTGGCTGGGTTAGTGGAAGGTTTTCAGTGAATATCCCACTCTTTTTGTTAAATTTCCACAGAGCTGTGCAACTTTCAACTCCCTTTCTGAACCCCCTCCCAGTCTCCTTCCTCTGTGTTGTCTTCGCTCCCACAAGGAAGCACAGCTTTGATGTGAGAATTGAGCCTGGCCAGGGTCAAGTAAAACATCTTTTCATAGGAACTCCAGGGTTTTGGTTTTTTTGGGCCTATCTTGACTTTGGGGAAAAAAAATAAAATTTTGAAAACTGTATAAAACATGTGTTATTCTTCCATAGGCTTTCTTCGTGGTTACACTGTAATAAAATAATGAGCAGTAGGAGTCTTTAAAAAATTTTTGGTACATATATATGTAACAAGTCATTTTTCATTTCAACATTCTTCACATGGACACTTCAGTGACATCAGTTATGTTTATCATTGTTGAAGAGCAACATTACAAAGTCTTAAAAGCAATAGAGGTTTCCAGATGGACAGGGAAGAAGTCTAAATGTGAAAAGTGAAAATGGCTGTTCCACTCTTCCAGACAATGAGGAAAAGTCATTTTTGTATCATTAGAGCAGGAACTAAAAGTTACAAATCTGACTAAAAGACAATCTGGGAGTCAAAAAGTGGGATATTTACAATGGGGATTTAGAAGAGATAGGTAAGATAGGAAGGTCACTGGGCAGTGGCAGGGCAGGTTTGTCTGGTAACCTTGTAGTAAAATTGCTTCCTCAATCATGTCCAAATTGCGATTGTGTGGATCATGACAAGCTATGGACAACATTGAGAAGTATGAGTATTGCAGAACACTTAATTGTACTTCTGAGAAATCTGTACCTGGACCAAGAAGCGTTGTTCGAACAGAGAACAGAGCATGGGAACACAGTGTTTTAAAATTGGGAAAGGTATGAGACAGGGTTGTGTTCT
>NW_006413575.1:0-978 GCF_000296735.1 Chrysochloris asiatica | reverse complement strand
AAGACCCCCAACGAGATGGATCAGCCAGGTGACATCATTGATGGTGTCAAGTGTGGCGGCAGTAGTGAGGTTGGCCCAGGATCGGACATTGTTTCTTTCTGCTGTGCATGGGGTCGCTATGAGTCGGTTCCAACGCGATGGCACCTGACAACAACAACAACAATCATGTCTGTTGCTGGGGGCACATTGTAAAGATTTACGGATAATGTTGTGTGTGCATTTCAAGACCCTTGGGGTATAAACTTTTGCATAACTTTTTGACTTTAGTAGATTAGACCCTCTGGGAATAGAGCGTGATATCAGGCACCTGCCAAACGTCAGAGAAAAGGAATGTGTTTTTCAGGGTATGTGGTTAGGCCAGCATTAAGGTTGGAGGAACTGAAATTGGATACGGCAGCTTTTGAAATTCACCATGAATTTTTGACTCATGTCAAGAGTTTAAAATGGAGTTAAAGCTCATTTTTCAGACTGCTTCATTCACACATGGTAAGTGCCTCTCTCTGATTTTAAACTCTCATACATCATGTTGTTTAACCATCACCAGCATCTGTTTCTAAATGCTACAAGGTAATTGCTGGTATGTATGCTCCTTAAGGGGTCATGCTAATGGAGGGAGCGCCAGCTGAATGATGTGCGAGAACCGCACAGACCTGGTGGAGATGTTAAGCGGGAAGAGACTGCAGTGGCCAGCCAGGCTGTCCTACTTACCCCGGACGTGAGGGCACCGTCCCTGCCTAGCCATTGGATCGTGGCTTTGAGGCGGGGTCGACCAACTTAGAGACCCACAAGCGCAGCCCAAAGTGTCTCATTACAACCTTGTCGCCCCTTTTGTGCTTCTGCCTCTTGACTGACGCTACATCCGAGGACGGAAATCCCACCTTTGAGCCGGACTTAAGGGCCGTAGCACAAGGAGATTCGTCCCGCCACACCTCTGTCTGTCATGCTGTGGTGGTTTGAATTGCTGTGATTCTGAGGGCT
>NW_006413574.1:0-6714 GCF_000296735.1 Chrysochloris asiatica | reverse complement strand
CCATGTGGCACTAGTGGAATCCTTGCACGACAGTGAGAGACAAATAAAAGTTAAACAAGGGACATAGTTCAACTATAAAAAGTATCAGACAGGAACCTTATTCAGAGACACAAAAAATGTGGTATGCAGTACCAAAGATCAAAATCTCCTGCCATATCTGAACCTCCATCTAAATGTATGATCTCAGTCCATTAGTCACTGCCTGAGTTGTCAAATACAGTCACACATGATTCCAGGATAACTACCTACCCAAGGGGAGCTACGTTGTCTCTTACAGGCAATGAAGGCCATATTATTCACATTGGCCTACTCTCAGAAGGGTCAGAGAGCATAGGGTGTTATTAAGTGTAAAAATTTTGCTAATGTCTGACTCTTACTCTACCATTGTCAGTATCTTTTCCCTCCATTATCAGAACTGTAGTGTCTGCTTACCTCTGCTGATTATTGCTATATCCAAAGTCAGCTCCAAATCTACGAAATCAACCATACTTCCACTGATAAATTATTCAATGGATTTAGCACATTGTCTTTCTTCCTGCTTCAATCTATAGTATTAATGTTGTATTCTCTTCTCTTAACATTGTTTAACCATCTGTTAACCCACTCTTCTGCCCAAGGGGGTTAGTAGGGAGGAATGATTTGAAAGTTCTGCTGAAATGCTTTACAGTTGGGGATAGTCCATTAATTGTTGATTTTGTTTGTATTCAGCATTCTGTTTCTATCTGTGGTTTTAATTGATGTGAGCATGCCCAGGGGTTTGTGGTGGACCCAGCTGTATAAATCAAATAAATAAATAAATAAACAAATAAATAAATGAAGTAAATCTCCCCTGGAATAAATAGATAACACAGCTTTCTCAATCTTTTTTTTTTTTTTTTTTAAACAGTGCTTGTAAATGTGCCCTGAGGCTTATGTGTGAGGGATGGATCCGAAGTTTAAAGAAATAAATAATAAACATCTATAGCTAAAGATGCAATCGCATAGCTATCAACATTGTCTCATCGCAGTGCGGAAGCTACTGTGCTAGAAGTGATGGTGGGAGGGAAAGAGGGAAAGGTAGAGTGAGGAGGGATTGAGTGGGAGAGATGTGGTATATTTCCATTCACTTCATTCCACTCACTTCTTTATTTCACACTGGTCTACAGTTGTCATCACTTGTGACAATTTCTTTTAAAAGGAAAACAAAAAAAAATACATAAACAAGCCAAGAAGAGGAAACAAAAAAATCTCAGTGGAGTATAGTACCATACACAGGACAAAGGAGAATTCTTAAGAACAGATCATCTTCTTTCACAAAGGCATGGTTATAACCTGCTGCAGTTCAACTACTGCCTATTGAGTATAAAGAGCCTGTTCTGGGAACTAGCTGAAGGTGAGCAAATACGATGCTCACATCTGATCAGAGGCTTTAAATGTGCTTTTGAGCTTCTGCCCTCTGTGTACAAAATGTGTGAGGTTGTGGCTGCTCCCTGAACTTGTACCCCAGAATGACCCTGACTTGGAGCCGAGCTACACCTGAGCTGAGCCCAGCTGAGCTACAGCTGAACCACAGCCACCCCATAGAGCCATGAGTGAGAAATAAAGGTTTGCTTTTGGAAGTCACAAGAGATTTGAGGTTATATTTAACTGGAGAAAAAAAAACCCACACCAAAAAACCTATTTAACACAGAGATCACAACTTCTGTAAATTTCCAGAGATAGAATTATGAATCCTCAGAATCGAAAAGAGGCTGGCCAGAGGCACCTAATTTCTGGTGTCTCCAGCCTTCCCACCCTGAGGTTGACCATATTAGGAAGCAAGGTAAATTTCAGAAATATTCAGACTATTAGAATGATATTCCCAGAAAGTTAATAGTCATACATTGGCAATTTAGTATAGTATAAAGAACCTGGGCTTTAAAGCCAGGTAGACATGACTTCAAATCCTGATTGTTTGTGCCACTTAACTATTTGTGTGACATTGGGTTTTGAACTCTAATTTTATAATCTGATTGAACAGAAATACTACTATATACTTCATAGGATTAAATGAGATTATATGTACACCTGCCATTTAGTAAGGGCTTGAAGTGATTATTATTTTCCTTTGGGTCCCATTATCCAGAGTAACTTTTTTATTTTTCTTTCTTTCTGGTTGGATATGGTTCTCTTGGCAAGCCAGAAATTAGTGTTTCAGATCCAAATTTTGTTCACTATAACTTTTAACTTTGCATCAACCACAGATTGATCAGTATATTGTTAATAAATATACTGCAGGTGTTTCATTAGACAGGCTCTTGAAGTCTTTTGGAGTTGTAAGAGCAAATGTATTCACACACCATTCAGACGTTCAAAAAAATGTATTTTTTTTTATTTTGAATTCTAATAACTGATCTAATCTTTTCCATGAGCTCCTACCCCAATGTGTTGCAGATAAAAATAACTTTATTTTAAGCTTTCTGGTGCACAATATCTGTCATTGCCACTTTAAATGGCCTTTTTTGAACTGAGTCTAGAGGGAGTCAATGTTCATTCCTTCAGATTTTCCTTTTTTTAGATGGCATCCCGGAAACTTATGACTTTGGGGAATTGGGTTGGATTTGGCTAACCTTAAGCTGGTCCTTGGGCTGGTCTCCACTGGGATGGGGTGATGGGGAAGGTGCTACATAGCTCTTTTCATATGATCTAGGAACTACTGGCTGAGGTCTGATAGTTTTGGTCCCACTCTCTGTTGCTGTTGCTGATGCAATTCATATTTATTTTCCAGCATAGTTAAGACTTGCAGAGAATTCAGCTTGGACCCTCTTCTTTCCACCTTGGCTCTTTGAACTCTCTAAGGTCTGGCCTTAGCTCCTAGTATAAGCTTCAGCTTTGCAGGCTCACTCAGGCACCTTGGTCACATGGTCACTCTATCCCTATTTCTTAATCTCTAGCCAAATTTGTCACTCCGGTTCTAAATCCTCTTCCAGGACCATTGAAGTAACTTCTGATTAAGAGCATGGATTCTGGAACCAACTTGGCAGAGTTTGATGTCCACCTCTGCTGAGTGACCCTGGGCAGGTTACTTAACAACATTGTGCCTCAGTAAAATGGGGCTAATAATAACACCTGTATCATAGGGTTGTTGTGAGGATCACAGGAGTTAATACATGCAAAGTGCTAAGGACGGTGTTTGGCAAATGTGCACATGTGTGATAAGTATTAGTTAGTAGAAAGCTGTAAAATTAGGTGTGTAATATTATTTAACTTCCCTTGGGTCCTGGTGTGGCACTATGGGATAAAGAACTGGACCACAGGATCGGTTTGAATCGGCATTCACCAGCCGCTCCTTGGAAACCCTATACAGGGTCACTATGAGTCAGAACTGATTCAACGGCACTTAACAGCAACAACACGTTTTTCATAAGGAGCCCTGGTGGCACTGTGGGTTAGGTGCTGGACTACTAACTTCAAGATTGGCAGTTTGAACACACCAGCTGCTCTACAGGAGAAAGATGAAATTTACAGTCTTAAAAACCCTATACTAGGTTGCTATGAGTCACAATCAACTCTACGACTGTGGGTTTGGGTTTAAAATTTTTCATATGAGAGACTGATGGCCTTCTATACAGGAGATCCAAGTCCATGCCAAGTCAATGCATCTCTCATTCACAGTGGAGGCTGCAGTTTGCTATTATGCTGGACAAGTTTCAGTGGTGCTTCCAGACTAATATGGACTAGGAAGAAGAATCTGACGATCTACTTCAGAAAATTAGCCAATGCAAACCTATGAACGACAGTGGTGTAATCCACAAGTGATCATAGGGATGGTGCAGGGCCAGGCAGGGTTTCATTCCATTGTGTCTGAGCTCTCATGAGTTGGGAGCCAACCAGGTGCCAGCCAATAGTAGCAGATCTTCTCATGAGTAAAACAAGAATTTTAATGATAATATCTTCAGAGGTTTCGTGTGAAAATTGAATAACATACTAAGTAAGGAAATTAAAACCATACTTAGCAACTGAGAAGCCCTTCATTGTTGTTTTTCCCAAGTTACAGGGGAGCCCAGGAATGCCAACTCTGGGTTGCTCTCGCTGTACCAGGTTGCAGCTGTCCAGGTGGGTGGGTGGGATATCCTTGAGGGGCTAGCTACAACCAAAAAGGCACAAACTCCCCTTCTCTACTTGAATTCAGCTCTCCCCTCAAGCTTTTGTTATGTTCCTCTTCTTCCAGATGTCAGTCTGCAGTCACTCAGTTCCTGCAGCCAACTTCCCCTCTTGGTCTCCCCTGCTAGTTCTCTGTCTACACCAACCAGATAGCACCAGCTCTCCTTTTCACATTCTTTCTGAAAGACACCTCCCAGTAGTAAAACTCTATTATCAAGTTGCTCATGTCTGACTCTGTTTGTTTGTTAATGGAAACCTAATGAGATTAGAATTCCTTTTTCTTCCCACGTAAATTTGATTCTCAAGTCTATTTCCAGCCTGTTGACTCAAAAGAGAAGTCAGGTTTTAAATGATGTTGTATGATCACCCTTTAAACGGACTGTTGTTGTTGTTAAGAGCCTTTGAGTCGGTTCCAACTCAAACCCTGTATAGGGTTTCCAAGGAGTGGTTGGCGAACCATTGATGTTGTGCTTCAAACAGACCTTGCAATTCAGCGCCTTAACCAACAGCAGGACACCAGAGCTCCCTTAAATAGATAAATATTATTAAGTCAATGAAGGGACTTTGCAAGACAATAGGATCTACAAGGGATGCAACCATGTATGGAACTAATTTTTAAAAACATCTCTGCACCACTAGCAATGAGCCCTGGTGGCATAGTGAGTGATATGGTGGTGG
The DNA here is from genome assembly GCF_000296735.1 of Chrysochloris asiatica. Taxonomy (NCBI): domain Eukaryota; kingdom Metazoa; phylum Chordata; class Mammalia; order Afrosoricida; family Chrysochloridae; genus Chrysochloris; species Chrysochloris asiatica. The sequence goes on along the minus strand of NW_006413574.1, from coordinate 1,914 downwards.
TGGTGGTTATGTGCGGTGGAGTCGGAACCGACTCATAGTGACCCTGTACAGGGTTTCCGAGGCTGTCAATCTTTACGGGAGCAGAACGCCTCATCAGAATGCTTTATCTTTCTCCCGCGGAAGAGCTGGTAGTTTTGAACTGCTGACCTTAAGGTTCACAGCCCGATTCATACCCAGTACGCTACCAGAGCTTCTTAGGGAGTGATGTATTGGGCTGCTAATAGATTAGCAGTTTGAATCCATCAGACACTCCATGGGAGAAAGCAAAGGTGTTCTGCTCCTGTTAATATTTACACAGCATCAGAAACCCTCAGAAACAGGATCTCTATGAAGAGGAATCACCTCAGGGAACAGCAACCACTGGCAATGTTGTCATTTAGGAGTATGTTCTAACAACTTTTTTCTAGTGCTATTGGATTTCCACTTGAGAAATGTGTTCTGAATAGTCAATCAAAGAAAGGAAGCAGTTTTATAATCACAAAACATCTGGGTGTTTTCCTGCTTCAGTAATAAAGAAATGGAAAATAATATTTATTACCTATTAGGGTCTACTACGCATGCACACAGATCTCTTCGAAATTTAAAGTGACAGTTTCCACTAAAACCAAACAGCTACCACTCATCTGTCAGTTTGTGATACTGTGGTGACTTGTGAGTTGCTATGATTTTGAAAGCTATGCCACCGATATTTTAAACACCAGCGGGATTACTCATGGTGGACAGGTTTCAAATGAGCTGCTAGACAAAGACAGACTAGGAAGAAAGAGTGATGAACTACTTCCAAATATTTAGTCACAGAAAACCTTATGAATAGCATAAAAACAGTCAGATATAGCCAGAAAATGAGCCACTCAGGTTGGAAGGCACTCAAAATGCTACTGGGAGGAGCTGCCTCCTCAAAATAGAGTTGACTTTGATGATGCAAATGGAGTAAATTTTGTGGGAAAAAGCCCATGGGACAGTCATTTGCTGATGGGGCACAACTAAAAATGAAGAGAAACAGCTGTAAACATCCATTGAAAGTCTGAACATGGAATGTACGAAGTATGAATCTGGGAAAATTAGAAGTTGTCAAAAATGAAATGGGACACATCAACATTGATATCTTAGGCATTAGTGAGCTGAAATGGACTGGTATTGGCCATTTTGAATCTGAAAACCACATGGTTTACTATGCAGGGAATGACAAATTGAAGAGGAATGGTGTTGCATTCATTGTCAAAAAGAACATATCCAGATCAGTCATGAGGTACAATGCTGTCTGTGATAGGATAATATCCTTGCGCCTACAGGGAAGACCAGTTAATACCACTATTATTCAAATTTATGCATCAACCACTAAAGTCAGTGAGGATGAAATAGAAGAATTCTACCAATTTCTTCAATCTGAAATTGATCAAACATGCAATCAAGATATATTGAGCATTACTGGTGATTGGAATGCAAAAGTTGGGAGCAAAAAGAAAGAGTCAGTAGTTGGAAAATATGGCCTTGGTGATAGAAATGATGCCGGAGAATGCATGATAGAATTCTGCAAAACCAATGATTTGTTCATTTCAAATGCCTTCTTTAGAGTGCACAAGAGATGACTATATACATGGACCTCAAAGATGGAATACATAGAAATCAAATTGACTACATCTGCAGAAAGAGACGATGGAAAAGCTCCATATCATCAGTGAAAACAAGGTCAGGGGCAGATTGTGGAACAAACCATAAATTACTCATATCCAAATTCAAACCAAAGCTGAAGAAAATGAAAACAAGTCTACTAGAGCCAGAATACAACCTTGAATATATCCCACTTAAATTTAGAGATCATCTGAAGAACAGATTATTTTCAATAACCTCATATGCATGTGAAAGTTGGACAGTGAATAAGGAAGACCATAGAAGAATTGATTCTTTTGAGTT
>NW_006413573.1:6971-7486 GCF_000296735.1 Chrysochloris asiatica | reverse complement strand
CTAGCCCTCTAAATATACACATGTTGGACTCAATTGCCATGTAGCAAACTCTCAGTATATAGTCACGTTGGACTCATCTGCCATAAAGCTAGTACCCTTTATATGGTCATGTTCGACTCATCTGCTGTGTAGCTAGAACTCTTGATATGGAAATGTTGCACAACTCTGCCATGTAGCTAGCTATCTGTATTTGGGACTTTTTGGACATGTTTGCTTTGTACTTAGCTCTCTGTACTTGGATATGTTCGACTGATCTGCTATGTAGGTAACTCTCTGTATATGAACTTATTGTACTTGTCTGGTATGTACCTAGCTCTCTGTATATGAACATGTTGGACTCACCTGCCTTGTAGCTAGTCCTCTATATATACACCTGTTGGACTTATCTGCCATGTAACTAACTCTCAGTATATGGACATGTTGGACTCATATGCCATGTAGCTAGAACTCCGTATATGGTCATGTTGGACTACTCTGTCATGTAGCTAGCTCTCAGTATATGGTCATGTTGGACT
>NW_006413573.1:2859-4611 GCF_000296735.1 Chrysochloris asiatica | reverse complement strand
ATGTTACACTACTCTGTCATGCAGCTAGCTCTCAGTATATGGACACCTTGGGCTCATGTGCCATGTAGCCAGTACTCTGTGTATGGAAATGCTGCACTACACCGCTATGAAGCTAGCTCTCTCTATATGGACATGCCATTTTGAAAGCTCACTGTGCATGGATATGTTGGAGTTATCTACCATGTAGGTATCTCTCTGTGTATGAACATATGGTACTTCTCTGGCATGTAGGCATTTCTCAGTATATGGACATGTTGGACTCATCGACATGTAGGCAGTTCTTTGTGTATGAACATGTTGTACTCATCTGACTTGTAGCTTGCCTTCTAAATATATACATGCTGGACTCATTTGTATTGTAGCTAACCCTCAGTATATGAACATGTTGGACACATCTGCCATGTAGCCAGTACTCAGTATATGGACATGTTGGACTAATCTGCCATTTAGCTATCTCTCAGTATATGGACAACTTGGACTCATCTGCCTTGTAGCTAGAACTCTTTATATGGAAAAGTTGCACTAATCTGCCATGTAGCCAGCTCTCTGTGCATGGATATGTTGGGCTGATCTGCCATGTAGGTAACCCTCATTATTTTGACATTTTGGACTCATCTGCCATGTAACTAGGTTTTTGTGCATGGATATGTTGGACTGACCTGCCATGTAGGTAGCTCTCTATATATGAACATATTGGACTTGTTTGCCACGTACCTAATTCTCATTATATGGACATGTTGGACTCATCAGCCATGTGGTTAGAACTCTGTATATGGAAATGTTCCACCACTCTGCAATGTAGCTAGCTCTCTGAATATGAATATTTTGGACTCCTCTGCCATGTAGCTTGTTCTCTCTGCATGGATATGTTGGACTGATCTGCCATGTATATAGCTCTCTGTATATGAACATATTGGACTCATCAGCAATGTAGCTGGCTCTCAGTATATGGACATGTTGGACTTGTCTGACATGTACCTAGTTCTCTTTATATGGACATGTTGGTCTCATCTGCCATGTAGCTAGCTCTCTGTATATGGACATTTTGGACTTGTATGCCATGTAGCTAGCTCTCTGTGCATGGATATGTTATACTGTTCTGCCATGTATGTAGCTTTCTGTATATCAACATATTGGACTTGTCTGTCATGTAGCTAGCTCTCTCAATATGGACATGTTGGACTCATCAGCCATGTAGCCAGCTCTCTCTCTATGAACATGTTGAACTCATCTGCCTTGTAGCTAGTCCTCTATATATACACATGTTGGTCCCATCTGCCATGTAGGTAACTCTCAGAATATTAACATGTTGGATTCATCTGCCATGTACCTAGTACACAGTATATGAACATGTTGCACTACTCTTCCATGTAGCTAGATCTCAGTATATGGACATGTTGGACTCATCTGCCATGTCATTAGAACTCTGTATATGGAAATGGTCCAATACACTGCCATTTACTAGCTCTCTGTATATGGACATTTTGGACTCGTCAGCCATGTAGCTAGCTTTCTGTGCATGGATACATTGGGCTGATTTGCCAAGTAGGTAACTCTCTTAATATGATCATATTGGACTTATCTGTGATGTAGGTAGCTCTCTATGTATGAACATGTTGGGCTCATCTGCCATGCAGCTACTCCTCTAAATATACATATGTTGGGGTCATCTGCCATTTAGCTACTCTCAGTATATGGGCATGTTGGACTCATCTAACATGTAGGTAGTACACTGTATGTGGGCATGTTGGA
>NW_006413573.1:0-509 GCF_000296735.1 Chrysochloris asiatica | reverse complement strand
CTGAGTATATTGACATGTCGGAGTCATCTGCCATGTACCTAGTACACTCTATATGGACATGTTGAATTACTCTGACATGAAGCTAGCTCTCAGTATATGGAAAAGTTGCACTACACTGCCATGTAGCTAGCTCTCTCTATATGGACATTTTGGACTCGTATGCCATGTAGGTGACTCTCTGTACATGGATATGTTGGACTGATCTGCAGAGGTAGCTCTTTGTATATGAACATGTTGGACTTGTGTGCCATGTAGGTAGCTCTCAGGATATGGTCTTATTGGATTCATCAGCCATGTAGCCAACTCTCTGTATATGAACATGTTCATCTCATCTGCCTTGTAGATTGCCCTATAAATGTACACATGTTGGTCTTGTCTGCCATGTAGCTAGCTCTCTGTATATACACATGTTGATCCCATCTGCCATGTAGCTAACTCTCAGTATTTGGACATGTTGGAATCATCTGACATGTAGCTAGTACACTGTATATGTATAGGTTGCACTACTC
>NW_006413572.1:0-6701 GCF_000296735.1 Chrysochloris asiatica | reverse complement strand
TGGAGAAGGATGTCATGCTGGGTAGGGTGGAGGGTCAGAGAAAAAGAGGAAGACCCCCAACGAGATGGATGGGCCAGGTGGCATCATTGATGGACTCGGGGGTGGAAACAGTGGTGAGGTTGGCCCAGGATCGAGCATTGTTTCGTTCTACTGTGCATGGGGTCGCTATGAGTCGGTTCCGACTCGGTGGCGCCTGACAACAACAACTGTCTTGTGGATACTGGTTTCCCTTGCCTAATATTGTAAATAGACACTTGAGTGAGATAGAAAGGAATATCAGGAAACATGATTAGAGAGAAAGCTTGTAAGCCCATCTTCATCCTATAACTGACTGGAATATTTAAAAGGGGTTCTAGAACTTGCCAAGTGAAATAGGCTTCCTTTGGAGCCTTTGTAGTGTTATAAACCATAGGTGAAACACTGAGCCCTATCCAGAACTTTCTGAGATGGGACATTTCCACTTGAAAGGCCATGTAGACCAGCCTCGAGCAGCTACAGGATTCTAGAAGATACTTCTTGAAAGAAAGCCCAGTAAGAAAAAACAAAAATGGCAATCTTGTAGCTATTACAAGAACAAGCAAGCTGTTCATCCAGGGAGCCATCAAGCCAAGCAAACAAGTCCCTTAAGGACAAACCCTCTCTCAAGACTGAAACTCAAAGGGAACACACAAGCAGTATGTAAGGTCATTGGCAAGCTCACTGGCGAATGTGTTAGTCTAAATGTGAGTGGAAGTGGGGGAAAGTCAGTAATGAAGATATGAGCTGAGTTCCACCATGTTCCATAGACTCCTGCTAACCTTGAGATGAGAGAGAAAAAAGGAAGGGCTATTTGGTCCGAAGTTTGCAGAGACTTGGGAACTCGTGAGCCCATATATAGTGACCTAGAAACAGAGGGCTAGGGTTCAGAGTGAAGCATCCAGCTGATACAAAGTGAGGGCAGACACATAAGAATGCCCAAACTTGCAGACAGTACGTTTTTGACTTACCTTCGATGGCCTAAAGGCCAGAGCTCAACTAGAGGAAGATAAAAGAAATTTGATACAGGAAGCAAGTATAAATTGCTACAATTTGATGAACTTCACCTGTATTTATGGCTTTGTGCCATGGAGTTGGTTCCAACTCATAGCGACCCTGTACAAGGTTTCCGAGGCTGTAAATCTTTATGGGAGCAGAATGCCTCATCTTTCTCCCGCGGAACAGCTGGTAGTTTCGAACTGCTAACCTTGTGGTTGGCAGCCTGATTCGTAACCACTGTAGTAGCTCAAAAGGCCAACCAAATGAGGAGTTTTCTCATCAAGGATAAAGCCTAGCCCCCACTTAGTGCACAGGGTTGATAGAGACTGGCAACTTAGACATTGGCTGCCTAAAATGGGAGGGGGATAAAAAGGCACAAACTGGCTGGCTTTCAAGTTTTCAAGAGGTTTACATGGCCTAAGTGGGACAGAGGTAAATAGTGATGCATGCTCAAACTTGGAACTACAGGGCTCTATGATACAGGATCTAAGCATAGTTTGAAGAGGGGAAATAATACTAACTTGCCCAGTGAAATAGTCCTCTTGCAAAGCCTTTGCAGAGTATAGGACCTTAGGTGGAATCCTGAGTCCCATCCAGAATTTTATGAGGTGGGACATCCCCACTAGCAAGGACAAGCAGACCAGCCTAGAATAATAGCTAGAGCAGCAGAAGATACATCTTCAAAGAAAGATCATCAAGAAAAACCCAACACAAAAATGTCAACACGAATAAGCAAGTTGTTCACCAGGACACCATCAAAGCAAGCAATCATGTTCCTTCAGGACAAACTACCATCTAAGACTAAACTCAAAGGGAACACATGAACAGGCATGTAAGCTTGCTGGGGACCACATTGGTCTACTGGTGAGAAGAAGAGCGGGAAAGGCATCAACGATGAGCAGTTTAAGACTCTAAATTCATGGGAAGAGACAGACTAAGATCTGGTGGCCAGGAGGCTGACTTGCAGAATGTGCCTTCTGAGTTGTAAATTATTATATATGCCTGGGTGTTTTTTTGTTTTAACCAAAAAAAAACCTCAAGTGACTAGAAAGAAATACTGTTACCTGATGGTACATGGAGGGGATTATAATCATTGTAATGAAACTAGGTATATGATTTGTTGAATGTAAAACTGATGATCTGCCCTGTAAACTATCACTCAATCTACAATAAAAACCTTAAAAAAAAAAAAAAGTTTAGTTTCAGAGCTTGTGGGGGAATACAGAATTCCCCCACACGGGAATGGAATGAAGAGATAAAACAGCTGAAGACTCTAGAATCATGGAAGGAGAGAGACTATGTGCTGGCAGGCAGGAGGCTGGCTTGCAGAATATTCATGCATGTTTTGGTTCAAATTAAAAATTTTTTTACAAAAAGGAATAGAAGCAATTACTGTTAACAATGGCACATGGAGGGGATTGTAATCATTGAAACAAAACAAAATATGACAGAATGAGTGAAAAACAGATGTTTTCCCATGTAAATTATCACGCAATTCACAATGAAAGATTTCAAAAGTAAAATGAAATCAACGAGTGAATAAATGATGTCTTTCTATAGACAGAAAAAAAAATGTGGGATGTTGTCTTTCAGGAAGGATGTCACCAAATAATATTTCGCATTAAGGACTGGGGACATTTTATTTTGATAGCAGCATTCTTCCATATTTTATCATGTTTGAACACCAACATTTAATAAGAGATTTATAAAAAGTAGTTTTATAAACATTTATTAAAATTTCAAACTAAGCTATTCTTTACTATTGTAAAAAACTAAGTAAAATGAGAAATTGTGATGACTATTTTACCAAGTAGACTAAGGGCAAAGAAAGCTTGTACAGTTCACAGTATTTCTAGTGTATTGTTAACATTAGTCATTACCATTAAGATTAAACCATGTATACAATTCAAACTAATTCAGAGTAATTTATCATTTTTCTTCATGACACTTAGAATATGTCTACCTGAAAGCACCTGTGGTTGTATATACAAATTTCATTATGAATAAAGTGGAACAGTGTCTCCATATGGAGTTTCCTGAATCCTTTTCTCACCTTTATATGTTTATAGGGGGGTGGCTTCTTGTCATTCTTCCGGTCTTCCTGCAGTTGTCTTAACTCTTTTTGGGCCTTTAATTCCTCAAACCGTGCTGCAGCTTCCTGAAGAGCTAAGAAAATACACAGGATAAGTCACTTAAAAATTTCTGAGTGGAGCTGCATACTGGCTTTTCAACAAAAATGTATTACGTACACTTCTCCCATAACCCACATTGAATGGTGCTGACTGCTGATAACTAGATTTCCCTCATAAAAACACTGGTTCCTTGAAGGCGGATGCAACAAACCAGTGCAAAGTTTAGATGGCGGTAAGAACAGTGAAGTTCAGAACATACACAGCTGTGATTTGCAATATTCTCTGTACTTTTATCTTCTCCCCAGTCTTGCTAGTGGTCAGCTCTGTCCATCTGAAACTACAAGACCTAAACTAAAATTTCTCTAGTAAGCACCAGTGCTCATAGTCCAAGTCTGTGTAATAAATCACAGGGCCTACATGAACGTGAGCACCCACTAAAACATCATGAGGCAACTGGAACTTTGGTAAATTTGTTCTTTATGGACAAGAATCCCATTCTACATCCAGTAAGTTCCACTTGCTTAAAAATCCACATTCACCTCACTTTGCAGACAGTCTTATACAAGTTCCGCAAAATCCAAATATATTCAAATCAAGTAGAAAGCATTGCATTTCAAAGGGCATCTAAATAAGGTAATTACCAATGAAAGGATACTATGTGCCCTGTTGTTTCACTTTTATTATTTGGCTGAAGCTTCAGAGTCACCTATCTACATTACTAAGAGAAACCTAAGGCTGCTTAAATGGTGAAATGTGGTCTATTGATTCTAAGACTCAATTTTTACTAATGCCTTCATTACTGGACTCGTTTACAAAAATCTCTTTTGACTCAAAGCATTCATGCTTTGACCTTTACAATTTTTACTCAACACTTGTTGGTTAATTTTGTTGTTTCCCACAAAGCTAATTAAAAAAATCCTTTTGTCAAATATGGCTGCTTGAGATTCTACTCCTTCATCAGAAAAGTGAAGTATTGAGTCTATTAAGTAGTTCCAGAACTCAGTACTGAGCATGATACTCAGAAAACAAGAGGTTATCTAATACGGCAAAAAACGTTCTTAGGGGAAATTCCAGTTTAGTAAAGGTTGGACTCAAAATGCATTGGTGGTAGGTAGGTAAAATGTTAGGCTGCTACCTGAAAGGTTGGTGTTTCAAAGCCACCAGTTTCTCTGGGGATAAAAAGGGGGCACTCTACTCCTGTAAAGATTTATAGTCCATGAAAACCTATGGAACAGATCTGCTCTATCCGTGGTGGGGTGGAATCAAATTGATGTCAGTGGGGTTTGGGTTTGGGTGGGCGGGTCAAATTTATTAAAAAATCATGTGGTTACATTCACATACAGCCCAAGACTGAATCTTGCTGATAAATGGAGTAGTTGCAAATTTTAATAGAACAGAAACTCAAGACAATGGAAATCTGTGTTGCTCTGAGAAACAAAATGGATGTTACCTTTTTTATAGGTCCCATCTACTCCTTTCCCCATCTTATCCTTGCTGCTAACATCCCCTTCCATGTAGGGGAAGACTCTGGCCTGGTGGGTCCACAGATAGTCATTTGACCCAAAGAAGAGTACAGGGAACTCGCCCACATCATGTCTCATCTTATCAATGTTGGAAGGTACAGCACGAGGATGGCAGATCTCAGCTGGCCACCACCTAGGAGAGGTAAAAACAAATGAGAAAATCTCGGGAAGGCTGCAAGACACTAAGAATGAAGAATATCTGTCAATAGTAAAGTCCCCAAACCAGGGCATTCATAGAATCTAAGTATAGAACAAACAAACAAAAATAGCTGAAAGTCTGAAGATACTATACACGCATGCAAACACTACCTCTGACTTTATTATAAGAAGATAAAGATACAAAGAGTTATTATTAGAATGTTCACTGAAGCATTACCAATAATCATAAAAACTATAAACAATCTAAAAGATAACCTAGTATGTTCCGCAGGAGAAAGATGAGACTTTCTGCTCCTGTAAAGATTTACAAGCCTTGGAAACCCTGTGCAGGGTTGCTATGAGTTGGAAACGATTCCACAGCACGTAACAACAATAACAATACAAGGGGGCTTCAAAAAGTACGTGGGAAAATTCCGTATCTTCACAGAAATATTTGGTGCCTCTTCTTATATGCTTTTGTATAGAGTTTACGAGGAGTAGTTGATTAGTTCACATCTTCAACCTGGAAGTTCAAAACAAGCTTACAGTCTAGTCCTTAACCTACAATGCCACATCAGTAAGTAGTAGGGCATATAAAAAAATGACACAAAGAAATGTCAAACAAAAAAGCATGTAATTAGAACAACTTCAGGAAGGCAATTTGGAATTAGTTATTTAAGCTAAAAAATCCTATCTAGTTATTTTACGCCTAAGCATGCCCTAGAGAGAAGCTCCTTTGTACACACGGAGAACTATGAAGAACCTGAATCATTGTACTAAATATTGGACTTTCAGGTATGATATTGAGTGATAAAAAGAAATTTGCAAAAAAAAGTTATCAACTAAAATTTCTTCATATAAAACTTCTTAAACCTGTACAACAGGCAAACTTGTACAGCAAGGCAAAGAAATTATTAACTGTAAAATACAGTATATGTGGAAGAAGATAAAATCTCCACTGAATAGTGTCCAATCTGTCTAGGCGGGGCTGATGAAAGGAAATGCGGATGGGTCTCTTGTGATACAAAAGTGAATAATTGTTATCAGGAATGCTTGTGAAGGTTGGATATGTAAAGGTAGATGTTTTGTATTAAGGAGGGGAGTGAGTGACTTTGCAGTCTAGGAGCAGAGGTCCCTGGGACCATCAAGGGAGAAGAACAGAGAGTGGGACCCTACCCAGAGAAGCAGTGATGCCTGAGATGGAGGCAGAGACGATGACGTGGAGAGATGGAGCCGCTGGGGACTTTAGACACAGAGAGGGAGAAGGGTTGTGTGCTGACGACCGAGGGGTGAGGCTTGTATGGTATACACTTTGGTTGGTTGACGATGCATGGAGGGGATTGTAACTATGGCAATGAAACGATATATGATAGGATGAATATAAAACTAATGTTCTCTCTTGTAAACTATCACTAATTCATAATAAAACATTAAAAATAAAATAAAATTCAGTATATGATTTACTTCTTGGTATGGGGAAATAATGAAATTAGGAGGGTAAAAGTAGTTTTAAAAGTATTAGTGGTGCAAAAAAAAAAAAAGTACTAGTCATGATCTAATTTCTTTAACTATGGGGGTATATACAGAGTTGCATGTTTACAAATTCTTTAACACTATGTATGCTATAAATACTCTTTTGTATATTCCATTTTCAATGAAATTAAAATTTAAAAAAGATACAAATTTTGGAATAAATTATAAGATCAATTATTTTGGAGGTTGTGTAACACATGTTTACTTATGAAGATCAAAGAGCACAGCCTTGGGTATGGATTACATCTCAATATCAAGATGGATTGCATCTCAATATCAAGAAAACAAAAATCCTCACCACTGGACCAATAAACAACATTCTTGTCAATGGAGAAAAGATTGAAGTTGTCAAGGACTTCAT
>NW_006413571.1:4853-5411 GCF_000296735.1 Chrysochloris asiatica | reverse complement strand
AAAAAGATGGCGGATCAAGTGGAAGTGAAGTGATGAGCTCTGCTGAGAACAACACAGAATACAGGACCAAGAAGGCTCAGGGAATGGTTCCAGTACTCTGGGCCACATATAAAGGAATATTCAGAAAGTTGGAAGACTTACAGCTGGGGAATTTGTGGCAGAAGCAAGAAATCCATTGCTTCCTGGTTCTGAACGCTAAGCTGCTCCAGCAGCCGCCATTTTGTGTCAGGCCAAGCAGGGAAAGGATCACAGCAGGCATGGACGCCTGACAGAGCCACAGAGATAGAAATGTGGGCATTCTTTTTTTCTTTTTGGTATCTTTTCGTTGGTCCCTTGCTGTCTGCGTACCTCCATTCTGGTAACAATAGGGATGCCTGAGCTACTAGATACTCCAGCCCCACCCTCGGAGGGTTCTACTACACATGTGCATAGATCTCCTTGAAATTTAAAGAGACAATATCCACTTAAAACCAAACAGCCGACAGATACTCAGTCAAAGAGCAGGCCTTGAACTTTTCTTTTTTGCTTTTTGTTCTGTTTTTTAACACAGGAAAGAGA
>NW_006413571.1:2816-3365 GCF_000296735.1 Chrysochloris asiatica | reverse complement strand
ACTCAACAAAGGAAGACACACAGAACAAAGAAGCAGCAACACCACACACACACAAAAAAAACAAAAAACAAAAAAAAAAACATAATGCAGCAATTAATCAATACCTATCAATAATTACACTGAATGTAAATGGATAAAATTCACCTGTTAAAGGTACAGAGGGTGGCAGAATGAATAAGAAAACAATATCCTTCAATATGCTGGCTGCAAGAGACACATCTCACACACAGAGACAAGAGCAGATTAAAAGTCAAAGGATGGAAAAAAAATATACCAAGCCAATTAAAATAAAAAGGGAACAAGGAGTGACAGTACTAATCTCTAATAAAATAAACTTTAAGGCAAAAACTAGCATAATAGATAAAGATGGACATTATCTCATGATTAAAGGGACAATTGAACAGGATGAAATAACCATAATAAAAATCTATGCACCCAATGAAAGAGATCCAAAATATATAAAGCATACTCTCATAGATTTATATAAAGAAATAGATGAAACTACAATAATAGTGGGTGATTGTAATACACCACTTTCAAAAATGAATA
>NW_006413571.1:0-1167 GCF_000296735.1 Chrysochloris asiatica | reverse complement strand
GACAAAATAGATGAGTGGGACATATTAAAAATTAAAAACTTATGTGCATCAAAAGACTTCACCAGAAGAGTAAAAAGAGAACCCACAGAATGGGAAAAAATCTTTTCCAATGACATATCAGACAAGGGACTCATTTCTAAAATATATAGGAACTTACAACACCTCTACAAGAAAAAGACATATAACCCAATTAAAATGTAGGCACAGGACATGAACAGACACTTAACCAAGGAAGAGATCTGGACAGCCAACAAACATATGAAGAAATGTTCATGATCTCTAGCCATTAAAGAGATGCTAATCAAAACAACAATGAGATATCATCTTACACCAACAATAACAGCAAAGATGAAAAATGTAGAGGACAATAAATGCTGGCGGGGATGTGGAGAGACTGGGACACGCCTGCGTTGCTGGTGGGACTGCAAAATGGTCCACCCTCTCTGGAAAGCAAAACATTTCAGAAGGTTGAAAATAGAAATACCTTATGATCCAGCAATTCCTCTACTTGGTATTTACACACAAGAAAAAAGAGCCACAATCTGAGAAGACATATGCACACTAATGTTCATAGCAGCACTATTTACAATAGCAAAAAGATTCAGGCAGCCAAAGTGCCCATCACCTGAAGAATGGATAAACAAACCATGGTGCATACACACAATGGAATACTATGCTACCTTGAAGAACAACAAGGAAGCTGCATGCCACCATATAACATGGATGAACATTTAGGGCATTATGTTGAGTGAAATTAGTCAGTCACAAAAAGAGAAATACTGCATAGGACCACTACTGTAAAAGACTAAGGGAAACAACCCATACTAAAGAGGGGTGGGGGGATTCTTTGTTGATTATTGGGATGTTGGGTGTGTGAGAGGGAAGGGAGGGGAAGGTGGGCACAGGGAAGGGATTAGACACAGGATAGTTTAGGTGCTAGGGAGGGGGCAATGTACAAGTAGGGAGAGGGGAATGGAAGAACAAAGCAGATGGGAGGACAATTAGACAGTTCTCAATGGACTAAGTGAGACAGAAGTAAATAATGATATATGTACAACCTGGGAACAACAGGGTTCTGGGATACAGAGATCGAGCCATGGTTGGAATGTGGAAAAGGGGGGAATAATATTAAGATGCTTGGCTGTCTTTTGAATCTTGGTTTTCCTT
>NW_006413570.1:6274-6802 GCF_000296735.1 Chrysochloris asiatica | reverse complement strand
AAAGAACAAGGCACCAGGAATTGATGGAATAAAAGTGGAAATATTTCAAGAAAGTGAGGCAGCACAGGAGGCACTCACTCATCTATCTCTGCAAAGAAATTTGGAAGACAACCATCTGGCCAACTGACTGGAAGAGATCTGTATTTGTGCCTATTCCAAAGAGAGGTGACCCAACAGAATGCAGAAATCATTGGACAATCTCTTGGATATCCCATGCAAGTAAAGTTTTACTAAAGGCAATACAGAAACAGCTGCAAGCATGCATTGACAGAGAACTTCCAGAGGTTCAAGCCAGATTCAGAAGAGGCCATGGAATGAGGGATATGTTTGCTGATGTCCAATGGATCTTGGCTGAAAGCAGAGAATATCAGAAAGATGTTTAGCTGTGCTTTATTGACTACGCAAAGGCTTTTGATTGTGTGGATCTGATAAGCTATGGACAACATTGCGGAGCATGAGTATTCTGGAATACTTAATTGTGCTCAAGAGAAATCTGTACCTGAACCAAGAGGCAGTTGTTTGAACAGA
>NW_006413570.1:2085-5324 GCF_000296735.1 Chrysochloris asiatica | reverse complement strand
TAGAATTAATTCCAGCCCATAGTAACCCTGTATAGGGTTTCCAAGGAGCAGTTGATGAGTTTGAACCACCAACCTTATAGTTCAAATGACTTTGCAGTCTGATACATTAGCCCACCGTGTCACACCAAAGTCTAGGAAATCCTATGGACTCAACAGTACACAGTAACATTGTAGCTGGGTCAACCTGAACTTGACCTCGTTGACCTTCATTGCAGCATTGTTCTTCCTATCAAACAAGTACTTGGAGTCAAAGTTGAACTATGGTAACTCAATTTTCTTTCTCTCAAATTTGCATTGCAGGTAGCCCAGTTTTAAATAAATGAGAGAAAAATTTCACAATAGTACATAATAAAATGTTCCAATACTTCATAAAATCAGCATTACAGGAAGTGTTATTTTTAACACTTAATTCTAGTCCATATACCCTTTTCTTATAAACTTAATTAGATTGACTACCCAAATATCTTTTGAGCCCAAAATTCAGATATGTAAATTATGTCTAAGCTACCTATTGTGAAATATTCTGCTAACATTAAAGATAATATCTACACAGAATTTGCAAGATGGAACATCAGGGGACTGATTAGACTAGTTGTAAGAAGAACTGAAATGATCAGGGTTTGATCAAAGGAGCAAAACCACTTGAAAAACATTCATTAAAAGGCAGTAATAACTGTGAGGATTTATTCTTACATAGCTGTGTGATCTGCTTAAGCAATCCTTGTGATTGTCTCTGTGCCTAGTGTCTGAGCCTAAAATTCATAGTGCAAGCAACTGGGAAGGGAAGACAGACATAAAAGGAGAAAACAAGGGCAAACCAGAACCTGCTGTCAGGATCTAAAATTTTACTGCATTTACAAGCTAAGTTAGATTTTCACTGTTTTGTGGATGCTGGCTCAAGTTACAAGATTCCTGGGTAAGAGACCGTGTACTCTGTTATTAGTACACAGCAAAGTAGTATTGGCATCATATTTATTCCTAATTACCTTGCTCCTCAAGGGGCTATGTGAGGGACCTAGATGAATATTTCATAGGCATTGAATTTGCATAACATAAGAAACATTAAGAAGAGTGGTGGGATTTTTATCTTCCATGTAGGAGACCTGGAGTCAATGGAGCTACCCGACTAAAACATACTAGAAAGGAAGTCCTGGTAATCTGAAAATAAACAAATTCTGAAAATAAGCAACAGAGACCTTATGGATCACAGCAGTCCTATCCTGTTGTGTATGAGGTCACGATGATTCAGGAGCTTACTTGAAAGCAGATAACAGGAAGACACACTTTCATAGCAAGCAATAAGCAAGTCTGTTCTGTGTCCCAAAGGGAAGCACAAGTTCATCCTCAAGGTTGATAGCTGTAACACAATCCTGTAAACACTCTGCAAGAACCTAAAGGGACACTCAAGATTCATGGTGGGTTGCCTCTTCTAACATCTAAAAAGTGAACTAGAACCCATAGAGTAGACTCTCATCACCTCCAAGTTTACAATTTTGATAATTGGTGTGCCTTGAACTAGAACCTGGTGCCCTCCATCTAAAGTTAAACACACCTCTGGTGCAGGAGTTAGAAAAGCTAAAGGAGAATGAGGCAGAAGTTTACTTGCAGTTGCTTCAAGCCTCACTGCTGTCCCATGACAACTTGGTGCTAGCAGATGAACAGCAGCATGCATGATCTACAGTGACACCTCACCAACCTTCGTTGTTGCTGTTGTTATTGGGTGCCATGAAGTCAATCCTGACCCTGTATAGGGTTTCCAAGTCTATAAATATTTATGGGAGCAGAAAGGCTCATCTCTCCCATGGAGAGGCTGGTGGGTTTGAACTGTCGACCTTGTGGCTAGTAGTCCAGTGCTTATTCTACAGTGCCATTAGTGTTTCTCAACGACCTTTGTTATTGTTGTTGTTATGTGCCGTGGAGTCGGTTCCGACTCATAGCAACCCTGTACAGGGTTGCTGAGGCTGGAAATCTTTACAGGAGCAGAAAGCCTCATCTTTCTCCCATGGAACAGCTGGTAGTTTCGAACTGCTGACCTTGCGGCTCGCAGCCCGATTCGTAACCACTACAACAACCTTTAGAGCATGAAAAAACAAGATGGCTCTGCTCCACATCTGCCTTTCAAAGTTTGTGCAAAATATCTCTCATGGTGCATGCTAACCCAGAACAATACAAAAAAGAAACTAGACAACACAATATCACTTTACCTAAATTAACAGAGCCGCAGGCCATGGACATATAACCTCCATGTTACTTTCTTTTCATCTCTATGAGCTTCATTGTCCATCTTGAGATGACAAGTCTCCTACCATTCTATTTTCGTGGAGAAAACAACTAAGAACCAAAGGAACGATAGAAATTACTAGCTATATTGTTCCAGGGATCCCCAAGACCACCTCCAGGTTCAATGATCCTCTAACAGTACTCAAAAGACTCTGGACATGGTCCTAATCACAGCTAAGATTTATTACAGTGAAAAAAAAATACAAAGTAAAATCAGCAAGAAATCAGCACAATTTACACATAGGACTCAATTCCTCTTACAAGTTATGATAATGAATATGTTATATTGTTTACTAGACAAGTTCAGTAAAGACTCACTGTCGTAGGTATTTACTGATGACTGGTCATGTAAGCACTCTCTGCTTAGCATGTACCGAGATTTCAGACTCCCAGAAAGAACACAGGTGTTCACAACAAACCAGAGGGTTTGTACAAACTATTCAGCTACATTGAATCACTCTTATCAGTACTAAGAATGAATGAGGACTTCCAGTGCTTCCCTGACCGGGCAGCACAGGTATGCAAGCTCCAGAGAAAGCAGGTGGATGGTATCGCACAGGGGAGGCCCCCTCCTGGTAGACAGACAGCCTTTGGGCAAACATAAGACTTTAGCCTTCAACATTATGAACTTTTATAAAAGGATCCTTTTATAAAGGATCAAACCGCTGGGGAGTTGTTGACATTTTGAGGTTCCTCCTGCCTGTATTTGGCTCCCACTCCCAGGACTGCCTCTGCCCACTACAGAGCTTGGAGTGCGGGGCTTGAGCGGACCTGTTCAGAGGGAGGGCAGGTGCTCCCAGAGAGCAAGCGGAGGCACAGGAATTAACACGATCCTTCGTAGGGGGGGCCTCATTGCCATGGGAGAAGTTATCGGCGTGAATATAGGGCAAATCAGGGCACCCATGGCACAGGGAGACAGAAAGAGGCATTTTTGATGTCATCAGACACGGATGCCATCT
>NW_006413570.1:0-1985 GCF_000296735.1 Chrysochloris asiatica | reverse complement strand
AGAGGCATTTTTGATGTCATCAGACACGGATGCCATCTGCCTGCAGCCACTACCCCCGCCCTCCACCCCCTCTGCCTAGGCCAGCCCTCTGCCCAGCCTCCGAGGTTCAGGCCAGCCCACCAAGGCACAAGCCAGCCCAAGCTGAGATGCCTTGAGTTGTTTTTCACCACCAGTAACAAAGCAGTCCTGCTGTGGCTCTGTGGGTTAATGTGCCAGACTGCAAAGCCTTTTGAACTGCAAGGTCGGTGATTCAAGCTCACCAGCTGCTCCTTGGAAACCGTAACTGGGTTTTTTTGTTTTTTGTTTTTTTTTCTTTTCTTTCTTTTGTATGTGATTAGAGACTGCCTTATTCGATCTTGTTTTTGCTGGTGCTGCATTCTTCTTTTTTTCATTGTTTTTTTTGTTTTGTTTTGTTATATTTTGTTTTGTTTTGTCTTTCTTTTTCTCTCATTATCGCTTTTGTATTTGATTTTGATTTTGGTTTTGTTTTCTACCTGACTGGTGTTGTTTGGCTGTCCCATAGCCTTCCTTCTGCTATCAGAGGACTCTTTGTCTCCCTACATTACACGAAAAGAGTCAGCAACCGCTTCCAAATAACCAAGATGCAATAACACTTTATAAAACACCAAAACCCAGGAAAGAACCAATACCAGCTGCCATATACCAAGGAAACAGGCCACACGTGTGAAAGTTACTCTGAGTTAAGCAATAAGAAGATTGAAAAGGGGAAACCACATCCTGATTACATCTTCCTGGAAGCAATCAGAAAACATAAAAAATTACCAAAATACATACTCGATTAAGTATTAGGGCCACAGATAAACATTAAACATGTCCAAGAAGAAAAAGCAGATGACCATATCAGCACATGTCCAGAAAAAAGATAAAATATCTGAGACAAATGAACCAGAAGGAGATCTGGTCTCCATGGTGGAAGGAGGGCAGGCCTTGGAAATGCCTGAAAAAGAATTTAGAAACATGATTATAAAATGTTTCAAAACACTTTACAATGAAGTTGAGAAAAATAAGGAAGAAGTCAGGAAAGCACTACAGGAAAAATCAAACAAGATAGATACAGCATTGGAAACAATTCAAAACCTACAGAAAGAGGCCCAAACGATCAATAACAAAATAACAGAAATAGGAACCACCCTGAAAGGGAAGAGGAGTAGAATAGATGAAATGGAAGGAAAAATCAGTGAGCTGGAAAATAAGTCTCTCAATACCACTAAGATAGAAGAACAAACACAAAAAAGGATAAAAAATTCGGAGGAAGGTCTAAGATTCATGTTGCACAACATGAAGAGTAATAACCTAAGAATTATTGGCATTACAGAACAAGAAGAATCACATAAGTCCACAGAGGAAATAGTCGAAGAACTACTGGAAGAAAATTTCTCTAACATCCTCAAAAGCAAAAAGATAAACATACAAGAAGCCCAACAAAGTCCAGGAAGAGTGGACACCAAAAGAAAATCACCAAGACATATTATAGTCAAGCTCTTCAAACTCAAAGACAAGGAGATGCTTCTGAAAGCAGCAAGAGAAAACAGAAGGGTCACATACAAAGGCAAGCAAATCAGACTAAGCTCAGATCTTCAGTAACCATGCAAGCGAGAAGACAATGGGGAGACATATATAAAACCCTCCAAGAAAAAAATTGCCAACTAAGAATCCTTTATCCAGCAAAGCTATCAATCAAATATGATGGTGTAATCAAAAAATTCCAGGATAAACAGAAGTTATGGATAAACCAAAGCCAACCCTGTGCTACAAAACATCCTAAAGGGAGTTCTATGGACTGAGAACCAACAAGAAAAGACAACAACCAGAGATTGACATACGTGGCAGCACCTCCCTGAATTAAGTCAACAGAAAGAAGAATTGTTAACAAAACAAAACTATAAGAACAAACTCAGAGACTCTGGGAGGTCAGTCTATGACCAAAACAAGTACAATGCAAAAGAAGGTAAACACATAGGAAC
>NW_006413569.1:4834-6714 GCF_000296735.1 Chrysochloris asiatica | reverse complement strand
GGACCAACGAATAGCTACCAAAAGAAAACATTGTCCACACCTTTATCTCTGCGGTTCTGCCAGGCGTCTGTGACTGCTCCGATCCTTCCCCTGCTTGGTCTTACCCAAGATGGCGGCTCCTGGAGCAGCTGAGCGTCCCAGACTAGAAAGCAATGGATTTCTTGCTTCTGCCACAACTTCCCCCAGCTGTAAGCCTTCCAACCTTCTAAATATTCCTTTATATGTGGTTCAGAGTTCTTGGACCATCTCCTGATCCTACTTGGTCGGGTATTCTTTCTGTGTTTTTGCCTGCAGAGCTTTTTACTGCACTTCCACTCTCTCTGCTATCTTGTTTGTTCTCCCCCTCCTTCATATTCTTTTGATGTTTCCTGTAGTCATTCAATATTTAGTCCATAGAATCCTTCAGTATTACAACTTGAGACTTGATTTTTTTTTTTTTTTTCTTTTCAGTTTTTCAGCTTTAGAAATTCTGAGTGTGTTTTCTGAGTGTGTTCTTCATTTTTGGTTTTCTAACTGTAAGTTTTTGCACATTTCATTGTAATACTTAACTTTGTCTGCTCGAGCAGCTCTTTGAAATTTTTTGTTCAACTCTTTTACTTCATCGTTTCTTCTAGTTGCTTTAGCCTCTCTGTTCAAAAGCAAGTTTCAGAGTCTCTTCTGACATCCATTTTGATCTTTTCTGTCTTTCTTTTCTTTTTAATGACCTTTTGTTTTCTTCATGCATGATGTGTTTGAAGGATCAAAACTGGTAACATGATGGGTTACAAGTTTTACAACCTTGGAAACCCTATACAGAGCCGCCGTGAATTGGAACCAACGCCACAGTATGCAACCAACCACCACCACCACCATCGTAATTTTCTTGATGTCATCCCATAACTCCTCTGGTCTTCAGTCATTAGTATCTAATGAGATGATCTGTAAATTCAGGTGGGATATACTCAAGATCATATTTAGCTCTTGTAAACTTGTTTTAACTTTCTTCAGCTTTAGCCTGAATTTACACATGAGCAATTGATGGTCTGTTCCCCAGTTGACCCCTTGCCTTGTCTTAGCTTATAATATTGAGCGTCTCTAAAGAGCCCTGATGCATAGTAGGTTACTAATTGCAAGGTCAGCAGTTCAAATCTACCTTGAGAGAAAGATGAGACTTTCTGTTCTCATAAAGATTTATAGCCTCAGAAACCCTATACAGAGTTGTTATGAGTTGGAACCAACTCAACAATACACAACAGCAACAACATTGAGCCTCTCCATCATCTCTTCCTACAGATGTAGTCAATTTGATTCCTGTGTATTCCATCAGATGAGGTCAATGTGTATGTTATTGTTGCTGCTGTTAAGTACCGTTGAGTCTGTTCCAACTCATAGCAACCCTATGTACTGAAACACTGCCCAGTATTGTACCATCTTCAAAGTGCTATTAGGTTTGAGTCCATTGTTGCTACAACCATATCAATCCAACTAGTTGGGGATAAGGAGCTCTGGTAGCGTAGTGGTTACGAATCGGGCTGAGAACCGCAAGGTCAGCAGTTCGAAACAACCAGCAGCTCCATGGGAGAAAGGTGATGCTTTCTGCTCCTGTAAAGATTTATTTACAGCCTCGGAAACCCTGTTCAGGGTCACTATGTGTTGGAACCAACTCGATGGCACTTAACAACAACAACAGTTGGGGATAGTTTTTAACTGACCTTGATTTTACCAAGCTGTTTATGTTGTTGAAAAAAGGTATTTGTAATGAATATCACCAAGTCCCCAATACCAATCTTTCCTGTTTCCAACTTTCCCTTTCCAGTTATCCGTAATTATCAATTGCATGTTTGATAAATTTCAGGCTGAAGGAATTGATTGAACTCTTCAATTTCATTATCATTGGCTTT
>NW_006413569.1:2448-4459 GCF_000296735.1 Chrysochloris asiatica | reverse complement strand
CACAAAATTGGTGGTTCATACTAGCTGCTGCTTTGAAACCCTAAACAGGGTGGTTATGAGGCAGAACTCACCCCATAGCACTTAACAACAACCAGTGCTGAGGATATCAATCTTTATGTATTTACATTTAGCTTTTTATGATTTCCAATTTTTTTAGATTCATATCTCATACATTCCATGTTCTGATTATTAATGGAGGTTTCAAGCAGTTTCTTCTCATTTTGAGTTGTGTCTTATCAGTAAATGAAGGTATTGTAAACTCTACTTTGAGGCGGCAGCTCTTCCTGAGTTGTATTTTGAGTGCCTTCCCATCAGAGGAGCTTATCTTCCGGTACTATATCTGACAATGTTCTCCTGCAATTTATAGGTTTTTAAGTGGATAACTATTTAATCATTTCATTTAGAAATGGTCCACCTCTCCTTTCTAGTCTGTCTGAGTCTGGAAACTCTGCTGAAACCTCTGCACCATGGGTGATCCTGCTGATATTTGAAATATTGGTGGTATAGCTTCCAGCATCACAGCAACACACAAGCCACCACAGTACAACACACTGACAGAGGAGTGGTGGAGTTCATTGCCATAGCCACACAAAACTCACAGGCCATATCCACGATTGTGGAGTTTATTTAAAAGTAATAGGTTACAATTCAGGATCAGCAGTGACCCACGATACAGTTGTTTGGTCAAGATAGTTTTTCTTAGCCAGCAAGTCCAATGAACTCTCTCTTGCCATTCTCCTGATTCTGCTGCTGCTGCTTCTCATCATCTCTCACTGTCTCTGGTGTTATAGGTCTCTGTCTCTCTGCTCTTGGGTCAAGAAGGTTCTCAGCACAGGGATGCTCTGTCCTAAGGATGCACTCAATTCCTGGCTCTTCTTTCTTAGTGTTGGTGAGGTACCCCTTTTCACTTTGGGGATGACTCATTTTAGTCCTAGCAGGATGGCAAAACTGGGTTTTTATTAGGGTTCCATCATCTTCTCTGATGGTCTCACCCCCAAAAGGGTGTCAGGCATCTCATTTTCATTATTAGAAAGCTATCTAACCTTCTCTGTGGCCCATAGGTATTTCATTTGCATAACCCCACTCCGTCACAAGAGCTGTGAAGATGGTGGCTAGAGGGGCTATATAGTAATTCACAGAACTGCAGCTACTTAATTCAGCTCAAATTTATTTGTGGGTAGGAAGGGGAATTTAGGACCAAATGTGTAACATTAACAGTTTTTTTGCTACTTAGACTAAGGCTTCTGACAGAGAAATGCTAACAGCCTCTAAAGAGTAAAATATGCAGCTTTACTCCTTACAGGGACTCCTGGTGTGGTGCTGTGGATCAACACTGGACTGCGAACCACAAGGTTGGTGGTTCAAATCCACAAGCTGCTCCTTGGAAACCCTATACAGGGTTGCTATGAGTCAGAACCGACTCGGCAGTATTTAACAACAACAACTCTTACAGACCTTTTTAACTTTTACTGGGTTTGTTACCATTTCCATCTATGGGAAAGGAGGTCCTTGGATGGCACAAAAGGTTTGTGTTCAGCTCTGAGACTAAAGCTTGGTAATTTATATCTACTCAGTGGTGCAGTGGAAGAAGGACAGGCTATCCATTGTAGTAAACACGACAGCCCAGAAAACCTTGTGGAGTAGTCCCAATCACTTGTAACAGAAAGGGGTCACCATGAATCGGAATTCATGGTAACCAATAGGTATTTGTTTGTTTGTTTGTTTTGGTTTTATGGGAAAGATACAGAAAAGCCCTTGGCCCCATAGATAGTCAGCAATACCACTTAGAGACTGTGTGTATATGGGAGAAAGATGAGGCTTTCTGCTCCCATAAAGACTTACAGCCTTGGAAACTATGAGTTGCTGAGACTTGGAACTGACTCCATGGCACATAATCACCAACCACCACCGTATATGGGCAAGACTTGGGTTTTGCATAAGTAAAAAAGAGATAGAGATAATACTTAATCCCTAGAACTGCTGTAAGAATTGTTTATGTTGTTATTGTTAG
>NW_006413569.1:0-1488 GCF_000296735.1 Chrysochloris asiatica | reverse complement strand
CCATATAGTTGTTTGTTTTAGCAGTTCATGGTACTTGTAATATTCTTTTCCAACATCACAACTCAAATGCACCAATTCTACGGTCTTTATCATTCACTGTCTAACTTTCACATGCATATAAAGCTACTGAAAACACCATGGCTTGGGTCAGGTGCACTTTAGTTCTCAAACTGCTATTTTTGCTCATGAAAATTTTAAAGAAGTCTTGGGCAGAAGACTTACCTAATGCAATACATTGTTTGGTTTCTTTCTTTTTTAACTTTTTAAAAATCATGAACTGAATGAAGATTTGCAAAGCAGATCATCAGTTTTACATTCAACAAATCATATACTGTGCTTCATTACATGGTTGCATTCCCCTCCGTGTACCAACAGTTAACAGTATTTTCCTCTATTCACTTTTAACTACTGCATTCCTCCCTGTGTTTCCCGGTACCTTCATCTTTGCTCTGCTAACCTCCTTCTTGTTGTATGTTGGCCACCCTGTCACCTATGTTACCATGTGACTGTCCTCTAGCCTATGAATAATTAGCTCCCTCATCCCTGTAACCATCATAAATTGTTTCTTTTATCAAGGAAACCTTTTTTTTTTTTTTTTAAACTTTCTACAACATTGGTCTCATACATTTGCCCTTTTGTGATTGATTAATTTCATCAGTATAATGTCCTCCCCTCTGGGTTCAACCATGTTGTGAGGTATTTCACACATTCATCAAGCCATTGTGTATTTGTACCAAAGTTTGTTTAACCATTTTTCTGCTGATGGGCTTTTAGGCTGTCTCCATCTTTTTGGTATGTTCTTGTAGACAGCATATTGAAGAATCTTGTTTTCTTATCTATTTTGCTTTTTATGTATGTCTCTTGACTAGTACATTTAATCAATTTACATTCAGTGCAAGTATCAATAGGTATAAAGTGATTGTTGCCATTTTTCTGTGTGTGTGTTTGTGTGTGTGTGTGTGTGGTGTTGCTGAATTCTTTGTTTCATATAATTTTCTAGTCTAATTTTGTTTGTGGGTTTTCTTTTCATTTTGATTTCTGCTGTGTTAATGTGTACTAAATCTTTCTGATTTTCCTCCTTTTTTTGTTTTTATGTGTAGGTATATTATTTTTCTTTAAGGTTACCCTATAGTTGATTAATTTTTTCCCCTGCTTTAAACAGTCTATTTTATCTTGAAAGCTACCTGATTTCCTTGCCATTTGGAAGTTTTGTATGTACACTAGTCCCTCTTTATATTGTGAATTTTGTAGTTGACTTTGTAGTTGGCATCATTATTATCACTGGCTCCCTATTTTAGTGCGTAGGTTTGTTTTCCTTTAAATACATCTATATCTGGATTGAGTTTTGGGTGGTGTTGTCACGTATGGTAATCTCAGGTTGTTGTCTGCTGTTACTGATTCTCAGTCCAAAGAATGTCTTTAGCATTTTTTTTGTAAAGTTGGTCTGGTCATTACAAATTCCTTTAATTTCTGCTCATCAGGAAATGT
>NW_006413568.1:4613-6651 GCF_000296735.1 Chrysochloris asiatica | reverse complement strand
CAAGAAGGGACTGGCTTACAAGTTTTCAAGAGGGAGTCTAGTTCCAGACAGGACAGGGGTAGGTAGAATCTCCACTGAATGATTTCCAGTCTGCTGGGACTGGGCCGGAAAAAAGAAATGGGGATAAGACTCTTGTGGTACAACAGTGAATACCTGCCGTCAGGACTGACTGTGAGGGCTGGAAATGTAGAGGCAGACTTTTTTTTTTTTTTTTTGGCAAAAGGAGGAGATTGATTGATTTTGCAGTCCAGGAGCAGAGATCCCTGGGACCATCAAGCAAGAGGAGTAGAAAATGTCACCCTGCCCAGAGAGGCAGTGAAGCCAGACATGGACACAGAGATGTTGGCATGGTCAGATGGAGTGGCTGGGAACACGGGGCCATTTTAAGAAATTTCTTGACTGCTGCTTCTGAGCGTGTTGATAGTGGATCCAAGAAAAATGAAGCTTTGAAAACTTTATTTTTTTTCTCCATTTATAATGATGTTTTTTTATTAGTCCCGTGGTAAGGATTTTTGTTTTATTTTCTTACACTGAGGTGCAATCTATACTGAAGGTTGTGGTCTTTGAGCTTCATCAGTAAGTATTTAAAGTCCTTTTCACTTTCAGCAAGCAACGTTATATTATCTGCATATTGCAGATTGTTAATGAGTCGTCCTCCAATCCTGATGCAATGTTCTTCTTCATATAACATAGATTCACAGATTATTTGCTCAGTATACAGATTGAATAAGTGTGGTGAAAGAATGCAACCCTGGCACACAAGTTTCCTGATTTTAAACAATACTGTGTCCTTTCATTATGTTTGAACGATAGCTTCTTGGTCTATGTACAAGTTCCTCCTGAGCACAATTAAGCATTCTGGAATATTCATTCTTCACAGTATTTATCCATTGCTTGTCATGAGCCTCATAGTTGAAAGTGTGCATAGTCAATAAGCATAAATAAATATCTTTCTGGCATTCTGTTCTTTCAGACAAGATCTAGCTGATGTCAATAATGTTATCTGTCTTGAACTTCTGGCCATTTCTTGTCAATTTACTTTGCAACCATGTTTGAAATATCTTTAGCAAAATTTTATTTGCAGGTGTTATTAATGATATTATTTAATGATTTCTGCATTCCTTTGGGTCACCTCTCTTTTGAATGGGCACACATATGGGTCTCTTCCAATCACTTGGCTGTAGCTGTCATCCAAATTTCTTGTTATTGATGTATGAGGGCTTCCAGTTCTGTATCAGTTTGTTGAAAGATTTTGATTTATATTCCATCAATTCATGGTGCACCTTTGATTTCTTCCTTTAGTATCACTGACTCTTGATTATATGCTACCTCTTGAAATGGTTGAATATCGACCATTTATTTTTGATACAGTGACTCTGTTTTCTTTCCATCTAGTCTTTTTTTTTTTTTTTTTTAGAGAACAATGTTTGTTAGTGGGGACTGGGGATGACTAGAGGGAGGCGGGAAAAGGGAGAGTCATTGCTTAGTAGACACTGAGCTTTTTTTAAGGGCAATGAAAAGTTTGGAAACAGATAAACGTGATGGTTGTACAATATGCTGAATGTTATTAATGTCACTGGATTATCCCTGTAAAACAATGACAATGCAGAAAGTGCTGTTATAAACATATTTACCACAATAAAAAAGTAAAGATGAGGGGGGACTTCAGGTATGACAGGACAGCCAAAAAAGGTAGAGACTTGCTCCAGCAGGAAAAAAATGAGTGGGATCTCACAAAGGAAATGTTCATATACCAGTCTCATGGCTTTTGGACTATCATAAACTCGCCTGGACTCAGATTTTTGAGAAATTGCACTAATAAGGATAAAGAAAAGCATGTATTTTGGGACTCTTTCCTACGGGGACCGCGGGTCACTCCCACGACAGCAGAGTTTAGAAAGCGGGTCCAGGGCTGGCCTGTTTGGAAAGTGGCGTCTCCCAGAAGGGCCAGAGGTGATATAACTTCCTCCTGCCCCAAGTCTCCCCGCCCTGGCTTGAGACCCCAATAAAAATAGACTGGGTACAGCTCAATCACACA
>NW_006413568.1:2452-2973 GCF_000296735.1 Chrysochloris asiatica | reverse complement strand
AACAAGAACAGACAACAAACAGAGATTGACAAGTATGGCAACACCACCTGGAACACACCCAACAGACAGCGGAGTCCAGAACAGAACGAGACTACAACAACAAAATCAAAACAACAGAGAGATCAACTGAAGGCCAAAAACATATCAATGTCAAAGAAGGGACAAACGCAGCAATGGAAGCCCAGATGGTGAGAATGCCAGGCAAATTACGGGTTACAATGGAGTATCCTAAATGCAGAGAGAGGTTAGTAGACTACAAGGTAACCCCAAAGAAAGCTAACACCTCGCAACATATCATAAAAACGAATCCCCAAGGAGATCAAGTGAACAGAGAAACTAGGAGGAAACCGACCAAAAACAGCTCAAAAGATATAAAGCCAACACTAGAAAGAAAGCAGAACCAAAGAATGATCAGCACCACAAAAAAAGTAACATAATGGCAGCAATCATTTCGTACGTATTGATAATTACACTGAATATCAATGGATTGAATGTACCAGTGAAGAGACAGAGAGTGGCAG
>NW_006413568.1:0-482 GCF_000296735.1 Chrysochloris asiatica | reverse complement strand
AGCTTGCCCAGTGGCCAGAGTTTGTTCCTCAGAGAGATTTGTTCCCAGAACACCTTAAGCACTGCCAATACAGTGGAGACAATGAAAGAGGCATATTAAGAAACCATTTTCTCAGAAGCTGCAATTACAGGGGTTCGAAGTATAACGTGAATTAATAGGACTAAAGAGAATTATACAGAGCTAGCCCCACAGTGAGATCGAAAAAGCCAATGAACCTGGGACATCCGGAGGTTACTTCCTTGAGCCCTCAGGGTCTTTGACCAGCAAGTCTGAGTGCAGCCACATGCTAGATTTTCGTCCATAACACTGGTCCTCAATACCGCAATACCTGCAGTCTGCAACAAGAAACCACACAGGGGAAGTCACAACAGAACCAAACGAAATAAAAAAGATAATAACAGAATATTACAAAGAGCTGTACTCCAACAAATTTGAAAATTTGGACACGACCTACCTAAACTTACTCGAAATGAAGTAGAAAA
>NW_006413567.1:5496-5890 GCF_000296735.1 Chrysochloris asiatica | reverse complement strand
TGACCTATACCTATGGAACAGCACCTCAAAAGAAGGAACAAATCCCTACAGCAAGAATCAGTCCTACCCCCTCCACACGCAGAGTGGACAGAGATGGGCAACTTGGACATTGGATACTCAAATGGTGAGGGGGAGACTACAAAGGCAAGAAGTGACTGGCTTACAAGCTTTCAAGAGGGAACCTAGTGCTAGGGAGCATACAGGAAAGCAGAATCTCCAGTGGGTACCATTCAATCAATCTGGGCAGAGCTGATGAAGGGAAATACAGATGGGTAACTCGTGATACTGTAGTGATTAATGCTTATCAGGACGGATTATGAGGGTTGGAAATGCAAAGGTAGACATTTTGTAACAAGGAAGGTAGTGAATAATTCTACAGGCTAGGAGCGGAAGT